>NC_056729.1:1076839610-1076917110 GCF_019279795.1 Protopterus annectens
GGATCATAGGAATTGTTTTTGCTTCATTTTGAACTTCAGATCCCAAGGGACTTCAAACGTGGTCATATCCATTATTTTGTTGTTTTTTTTTAATGTAGATTACCTGTGTTTTTACTGTCTAAGGTGGGTTTCGGTCATAGTATAGATATACATTTTTGAATTATGTACTCCCATTTCAATCCTCTTATTTTAGAACATTTCTGTTTTTGGATGGCTGTTTGTAAGTCTTAATAAGCATAAAGTAAATGAGAAAGTTTGTGTGTGTGTGTGTGTGTGTGTGTGTGTGTGTGTGTGTGTGTGTGTGTGTGTGTGTGTGTGTGCATGTAGGGCAGGAGAACAGGGCCATGTTCCCTGGGGAAGATAAGCCCAGATTAATTTATCTGTCTCTATTATGGAGTGTTATGTATATGCACAGAGGGGTCCAATTTATATTATCAAATTCTCACTTACATGAAAATTACATTCACAAGAAGACTTTGTCAAAAACTTATTTTAATGAATGCCCAGATCACCGAAGTTGTATGTCGGAAGCTAACCAGTTGGCCACCTCCAAGAAAAAAAAAAAAGAACAGAAGCAAATCAAACCCACCCAAGTGGGGGATTTTGCCCCTACAAGACTTCCATGTAGGGGGCTGCACACCCTACAACCCCCCCCCAACTAAACATACCAATGCCGAGATTACACTATAGTAAGGAAAAGGTCAAAGTTCACCATGGTGGCCAAGTGGTTAGATTCCCTGAATACAACTTCAGTGATCCAGGTGCTCATTAAAATTTGTTTTTGGGAAAGTCATCTTGTGAATGCAATTTTCAGGTAAGTGAGAATTCAATAATATGAGGTAGACCTGCACAGAGTTTTCTCTTTCTCAATTAATAGAGATTGTGCTGGGTTTCCATGAATGATTGACAGATGTAATCTGCACATCACTGACGTTAGGATGTCATGCACGTGGGTACTTCTTTCAAATGTAAGCATTTTCATTTTCTGTATTTTTGTATAGGATAATCCAATAACCCCTTCAATGACAATGCAGAAAGGTGTATTAACAATAACTGCTTATATTAAGGTTTCCATACATATTACTTATTCTACAGCTTGCAATTTCAAGTGACTGTGTGATTCTGAGCCTCAGTTATGTTCCTTGCTCCAAGGATACACACTAAGATGAAACAACTTCTGTTCATGTATATGCTGTTTCATATATTGCTTGTTTATGTTTCTTCCCTAAACTATATTCCTGCTTCAGAGATGTGGTGCCGGAAATCATACCCAATTTAAATTTCCTTAGTGAACTCATTAGATGCAACTGCTTCCTTTTTGTACTGTCTGTAATTTTTTTATTCTCAGTACACACACACACACACACACACACACACACACACACACACACACACACACACACACACACACACGCGCGCGCGCGCGCACGCACGCGCAGACACACACCCACAGACACTCACACACATACACAGATATACACTTTTTTATGTATGGTTATATGATGCAGGCAATCTCTCCTTACTTCTGCGTAATTTTGCTTTCTTGTTTAGAAGTAATCATGCGTAAGTACCCCGCATTGTGTTCACTTTCTTGTTTAATAAAAAAGACAAATATGTATGCTTAGTATGAAATTTATTAGTAATTATAGACATCAGGCAATTATTTTATCAGGAGTTTCTTATTAATTTTCCATTTGAAGCTGCACAGACCTGGATGCAAAGTAAGAAATATAATGAATTAGAAAAGTATATAAACCTCAGTCACGGACATATGCCAGCAGAGTTATAATCTTTGAAAGGAAGATACTGATTAGGAATTTTCTAGATCCAACTAAAGAACAAATGTATGAAGATACTTTGCATATAATTAACACAGTTTGATTAAGAACTTAACATTATAAAAAACAATCCCAACTTCAAAAAGACAACTACCATAATAAATGATCTCTGTATTCAGACCAATTTCTAAATTACCTTGTATTCCCGGTATTGGCGATGTTGTTGGTATTGTTCCAGATATAGACACCTGTTCACATGTTCCATTTGAAGGGATATTTCTCACACAGCCACAGCTGCCTTCCGTTTGATTTGAACACCTTCCATAAATGTTACACATTTCACTGCTCCAGATATATCCAGTCTCACAGGTACACAGCGTTTCACTATTTACAAGAGTGCATACTGAAAAAAGATAACAGAACCATTCATTACATTTGATAAAAAATCTAATGGCACACTGAAAAATAATGATATGGTTATATATCTTCTGGAAATCATCATTAAGATCCCTAGAAGTAGTAGTTTTTATGTACCTTTTCGCTGTTATGCCCACTCTGCACTTCCCTGTACTGAAGCCCATTTAACTTGTGAAGGTTCTGCACTGTGTGTGAAATCAGGCACATACCTAGTTAACTATGAAGTGCTTAACAGTTTGCATCGAGATTTACTATGAATGTTTCTTCTGCTGATGCCATATCATATACATTCCTCTGTGTATTTTCTGCTAGAGGCTTTATTCCCTGTCCAGATAACACCGTCTTTCATATGGTTGGTTTCATCTCGTCATCCAGTGATAAATACAACCTCAACCTAGATTTCATGATATCATAGTATGTGGGTGAGATGCAAGACAAATAATATATGTGTATATATATATATATATATATATATATATATATATATATATATATATATATATATATATATATATATATATATATATATATATATATATATATATATATATATATATGTATATATATATATATATATATATATATATATATATGGATCTACCTGACAACATCGACACGTCAGAACACCGACAACGACTTAGAAGATCGACAAGTCAGAAGACCGACGGAGGAAAACACTGACGCTGAGAGCACTGAGATGGGGAAAGGATGTGTAAGTATGCGGTAGTGATGGCCGTTAGGGTGCGAGTAAGGTAAGTGTGCGATGTTGACGGTCTGTAGTGGTAGGGGTGGGATAAGTGAGTTAGGGTTAGGGCGCGGGTTAGGTAAGGGTGCGAGTAAGGTAAGTGTGTGATGTTGACGGTCTGTAGGGATAGGGGTGGGATAAGTGAGTTAGCGTTAGGGCGCGGGTTAGGTAAGGGTGCAGTAGTGATATTTTTTGGGTTAGGGGCAGGTTAAGTGAGTTAGGGTTAGGGCGCGAGTTAGGTGAGTGTGCGATAGTGACGGACCTTAGGGTTAGGGTTTCGGTTAGGGTTGTAGATAGTTGTGTATGTAAGGGTTAGTGTTGGTTTGTAAGGATTTTGGTGTGCTTGTGTTGTGTGTGTGGGTTTTGGACAGGGGATTTGTTTTGTTTGTTGTTATGATGTGTCGAGTGTATGAGGTGTCGTGTTTGTGAACTGTCGATTATGTGGTGTCGGTGAAGTCGTTGTCGGTGTTGTGAAGTGTCGATGTTGTCAGGTAGATCCATATATATATATATATATATATATATATATATATATATATATATATATATAGAGAGAGAGAGACACACACACACACACACACACACACACACACACACACACACACACACACACACACACACACACACACACTTGTAAAATCCATGTGAATGTCTGCAATACCTTAAACAGTAAATTATTAATTACATTTTTAGTTTCTACTTGAAAATGCATTAAGTGAAACAAAGATAAATGTATGGCCCGTGTCTGTGCCTGGGTATTTAAAACGAGTGTTTGATTCATAGGTTCATAGGTTCATACTAGGCTATCTGCCCAAGGGTATTTATAAGCCTAGCCCAGAGTTTTGTGGCTTTCGCCACCCCTTTAGTTTGGAGGATACTATGCCCATTATTTTGCTGTGCCACTGTCAAGCAGTGACACTGAGATAATCCCTGGGGTATATTTGCGATCTCCCATCCATTGGTCAAGATTTCTCTTGAGCAGAGCCAGCGAGGTGCTCTGCCTTACATGTACCGGGATTTTGTTCCACAGCATAGGGAGTCTCTGGGTGATGAATCTGTCCCTCCAGCACGTCCTATTAATAACCGTGTCAAGGTTTAAATCTCCCGCCCTTGTAGTTCTGAGGGATCTAGATTTTTTGAGGTGAAGCATGTTCATCAATTCTGGGTTGGACATGGCCTTGTATGTCAGGCACAGGTCACCTCTGAGCAGACGGTAAGCGACTGAATAGAGCTGGAGTTCCTTCAGTCGGGCAGCATAGGACATATTTTTGAGACCCTTTATCCTTTTGGTGAGGAATTTTTGGGGCCTTTCCAGTTGCTGCAGGTGTCGTGTCAGATACATTCTGAATGGGGCATTGTACTCAATCATTGGTCTGATGAGTGAGGAGTACAGGGGGACGATGACTTCCCTTGATCTAGATGTGAATCCCTTCATGATCAGGTGGGCAATGTAGAAGGTCTTCCTAACTACTTTGGCAACGTGAGTGTCAAACGAAAGGTTACTGTCAACCTGGGTCCCCAGATCCCTGATAACCTCTTCTGAGCTCAGTGGGTTGCCACCTATAAGGTAGCTAGGGGTAACCTTGTTTTTCCCAAAGGGTATGACTATGCATTTTTTGGCGTTTAACTTTAGGCCATGGCTCTGGCACCAGTTATCCATTTCTATAAGACCCTTCTGAAGGATATCTGTGTCAGATGCGTTCTAAACTATGGCGCCCAGTTTGCAGTCATCTGCAAATTTTGTCAGCCATAATCCTCCTGTGTTTGCTTGTACTTCTGAAAGTAGATGCCGAACAGGAGTGGGCCCAGGACAGAGCCCTGTGGGACACCACTTGTGACAGGCTTTGAGTCTGACATGGCGCCAGCAACTCTGACCCTGTGGGTTCTGTCACTTAGCCAGTTTGCAACCCATCTTGTAACGTATGGGTTTACATTTAAGCTGGTGAGATTTTCAATGATACCTGAGTGTGGTATTGTGTCGAAAGCCTTTGCCAGGTCAAGGTAGGCTGTGTGGACTGCCTTTCCCTCGTCAATGGCCTTGGTGACTGTTTCGAAAAATCAACCAAGTTTAAAAGGCATGATCTGCCTTTGACAAAGCCAAACTGGGTCGGATCCAAAGTCTGCAAGTCCCCTATGTCTTTATTTATGAGTTCCATTATGATCCTCTCCATAGCTTTGCAGATCAGGCTTGTCAAGCTGATGGGACGGTAATTTCCAGGGTCAGTTGAGGCACCGCCTTTGTGAAGTGGGACCACAGTTGCCGTACGCCACTCCTTAGGCACGTATCCTGAGGTGAGGCTAAGATTAAACAGCTGCCCTAACTGTGGGTTTAATTCCTCATTGAGTTCGTGGAGCACACATCCGGGGACACCATCTGGTCCCATGGATGCTGTGTTTTTTGCCTTGGAGAGAGCAGTTCTCACCTGAGCGTTTGAGATGTTTGGGGGTTACAATCCTCTGGTATAGATATCTCACCTTTTGGGGGGGAGGGGGGGAGAAGTTTGCACTGAACCTGTCAGCCAGGATGTTGGCAATGTCTGTAGGTTCAGTAATTTTTACATAATTTTGAACTAATTCTGAGCATATCTGGGAGTTTCCTCCCAGATTTCTAACATAGCTAAAGAAGGCCTTATGATTGTCTTTTGAGTCCTTAGCGACTTTTCTCTCAAAATTTGCCTTGGATGATTTTATGAGATCTCTTAGTTTTTTACTTATAATGATCAGAGGTGTTTTCCCTTTTAAGAATTTAGCTCTATCTTGTAGTAGCTTCCTCCTTTTGTTGTAGAGTTTGTTTATGGCTGGGGTCCACCAGACTGGACGCTTGCCTTTGGTACAAAGTGTCTTTGTTTTGTTTGGGATTGCCTGATCCATGCAGTCCTGTAGGTGCTGGTAGAAGGCATTAGTAAGTGATTCAGTGGCTTGAGTAATGGTTTCCATGAGCTCGGGGGCCTTAAAGGAGACCACACCAGTCTTTAGAAGTGTGAAGTCGGCTTTTGAGAAGTTCTTCACTGTGGTCTTTTTTATCTCAGGTGGGGGGGGGGTGTGGACTTCCAGTGAGATTAGTTTATGGTCTGATCTCACCAGCGAGGTGTATACTTCCGGTGTTGAACATTGTGACCCCATGTTCGTGATGATGAGATCTAGTATGTTTTCTCCTCTTGTGGGGATGGTGACGAGTTGTTCCATGGCATTTGAGTTTATGAACTCTAGGAACCTTAGGGCTAGCGTGTTGGGGCTTGAGTAGTGATCCCAGTCTATATTTGGGTAGTTGAAGTCACCTAGTATGATGGTGTTTGGAGATACATTTATCCCCTCCAGTGTTTTCAGGAAAGCTATGTGAGGTTCCTGAGATTGAGAGGGTGGCCTGTAACATGCTACAAATTGCAGAGCAGTCTTGCCTATGGTTAATTGCACCTGGATGGTCTCTGATGCATCGTGCGTTGCCACCAACCTTGAGGTGTGGGTGTTCTTGATGAATATAGACACCCCCCCTCCTTTCTTGGTGTTGTCCGGATTTTGGGGCCGGAACGCATGATATGAGGTAAAACCTGATAGTGCCGGGGTGCTCTCTGGAGCCTTGAACCAGGTTTCAGTCACAGCACAGACATCGATGTTCTCCATACTGAGAAGGGCCTCAAGTGCGTGCATCTTGAGGTTGAGACTTCTGGCATTGAGCAGCATTACCCTTAGTTTTTTTCCTTTTTTGTGTACTAGGGTGGTAGGTTTAGAATTTGAGCCTTGCCTAATAAAGGCACTATGGGGGTGGCAAGGGCCTTTGCCAATATCCGGAAGCCCGGGGTGACAAGTGCAAGCCATCCCTTGCGAAGCAGCGTGGCTTGTCCAGCATGTCATCCCAGGCAGACAGACATTGGATCCCCTTTGAATGACACCAGAGTTTAAGCCAATTATTAAAGCTGATCATCTTGTCTCTGTATTGTGGCATCATTCTTGGTGAAGGTAGGATACTGCTCAAGGTCAGGGTCATACCTGCCTGGGCTACATAATCAGAGAGCTCCTCTATGTCTCTTTTCATGTAGTCCAAGGAGGTACGTCTCAGGTCGTTCACACCAGCGTGGACAATGACAGAGTCGTACTTGTACCTGCTGTTGAGAGACCTGAGTGCTTGCGTTATGTGGCGGATTCTAGCACCCAACAGGCAGCTTACTGTGACCTTCTCCTTACTCAATCTGGTGAGCGGGACGTCAGTGTGTCTGACTATGGAGTCACCAATGACGAGTGTGTCTGGCATTGTGTTTGGCCTTAAGGGCTGTGACTGTTTGGCACACTGACTATGTGGTCTACGTGTTGAATGTGTTGTGTCCTGAGGTGGCAGTTGTTTGGGTGTCTGCTTTGGTGGCCTCTGCTGTTTTGGTAGATTTTTGATCAGAGCCTCCGAGTATGTCTTTGTGTATTTTTGTGTATGATTTGAAGTATTGATAGTACTATGTGAGACTGGGTTTGTGGTGTGTGAGGTTACCTTCTCCTCCTGTCTGGTCTTGCCAGTCTTGTGTTGAGAGAGCTCAGCCTCCAGTTTGGCTATATAGTTGCATCTCTCGCATGTATTTGTGTTTTGTGGAAGAAGGAGAGGGTTGTCTGTGTACATGAGGCAGTTGTAACATTGCCTCAATATTCCCAGATTCACCAGCTGAGCAGGAGAGGACACTAGCAACTGATCCCTCGACATGCTAGAAGGAATAGACAAGGACTTTGAAAAGACTCCGGGGTATGTGGGTGCTCGAAAAGCGGTTTTGGCTAGTGTGGTACTATGTATAATAAAAGTGCTATATCAAAGTAAAAAAATACTTTAGGAGCAAGTGCTAGTCTTTACAGATAAAGAATAGTCTACTTAAGAATCAAGTAGAGCTGAACTTTCTAGATATAGAATACACTGGTTTGATCAGCAGTACAGTTCAAGGAAGGCTGTTTTAAGGGAAAATTTGAAGAGTGGACTTTAGGCAGCCCGAATAGTTTAACCTTGATTAACCGCCGCTGCTCTTGTGTGATCCTGTAGCAACTCTGCGCTAAATCGCGCTAAATCCCGCCAAAGCGTGCTTTATAGCAGGGGGCTGGAAAAGAGAGGAAATGACCCAAAATGGCCAATAAACTACAAGTTACTGCTTTAAACCACTCCTCTGAGGACAAACAGGCAGCTCAGTACTCCCCACCCTCACTGGTGAGTAAAGAAACTTCCCCTTGACCAAACAAGGAAAATGGAGAAACACAGGAACCAAGACAAAGCCCAGGGATCAGCAAAATCTGATCACTGGAACAAACTATTAGGAAAGTATGGAAAACAAGAGTATTTTTTTGTTTTTTTTCAAGTTTTTTTTCAGATAGGCAGAAAATACAATAAATGCTGTGTTTTTCAACTAATTGCTATCAAAAGCTAATACACTTGAGTGTATTAGCCTGTTGTTTAACTTTTAAGCAAAACTTAAACAAGCAAGTGCAACAAACAATTCAAGCTATTAAAAACAGTAAAAACAGGTAATAACAGAATAAAACAAGCAGAAATAGTAGTCAAAAGGCTTAAAAAGTCGAAAATGCAGAAAAAAATACTTAGAATCTGGAAAGTTTGTCTTTTCTAGTCTCTGCTGCTCTAGGAACTCTGCTGGACACCACGAGGAGCTGTGCTGAGTTCTCTATAGCCAGAAAAGCCTGCCAAAGCGTGCTTTATAGCAGGGGGCTGGAAAAGACAGGAAATGACCCAAAATGGCCAATAAACTACAAGTTACTGGTTTAAACCACTCCTCTGAGGACAAACAGGCAGCTCAGTACTCCCCACCCTCACTGGTGAGTAAAAAAACTTCCCCTTGACCAAACAAGGAAAATGGAGAAACACAGGAACCAAGACAAAGCCCAGGGATCAGCAAAATCTGATCACTGGAACAAACTATTAGGAAAGTATGGAAAACAAGAGTATTTTTTTGTTTTTCAAGTTTTTCAGATAGGCAGAAAATACAATAAATGCTGTGTTTTCGACTAATTGCTATCAAAAGCTAGTACACTTGAATGTATTAGCCTGTTGTTTAACTTTTAAGCAAAACTTAAACAAGCAAGTGCAACAAACAATTCAAGCTATTAAAACAGTAAAAACAGGTAATAACAGAATAAAACAGGCAGAAATAGTAGTCGAAAGGCTTAAAAAGTCGAAAATGCAGAAAAAAATACTTAGAATCTGGAAAGTTTGTCTTTTCTGGTCTCTGTTGCTCTAGGAACTCTGCTGGACACCACGAGGAGCTGTGCTGAGTTCTCTATAGCCAGAAAAGCCCACCAAAGCGTGCTTTATAGCAGAGGGCTGGAAAAGACAGGAAATGACCCAAAATGGCCAGTAAACTACAAGTTACTGCTTTAAACCACTTCTCTGAGGACAAACAGGCAGCTCAGTACTCCCCACCCTCACTGGTGAGTAAAGAAACTTCCCCTTGACCAAACAAGGAAAATGGAGAAACACAGGAACCAAGACAAAGCTCAGGGATCAGCAAAATCTGATCACTGGAACAAACTATTAGGAAAGTATGGAAAACAAGAGTATTTTTTTTTGTTTTTTTCAAGTTTTTTTTCAGATAGGCAGAAAATACAATAAATGCTGTGTTTTTCAACTAATTGCTATCAAAAGCTAGTACACTTGAGTGTATTAGCCTGTTGTTTAACTTTTAAGCAAAACTTAAACAAGCAAGTGCAACAAACAATTCAAGCTATTAAAACAGTAAAAACAGATAATAACAGAATAAAACAAGCAGAAATAGTAGTCGAAAGGCTTAAAAAGTCGAAAATGCAGAAAAAAATACTTAGAATCTGGAAAGTTTGTCTTTTCTGGTCTCTGCTGCTCTAGGAACTCTGCTGGACACCACGAGGAGCTGTGCTACTATCTCAATCACAAATAATATATATATATATATATATATATATATATATATATATATATATATATATATGGTTCTACCTGACATAGTCGAAACCACACAACACCGACAACCACATCACCGACACCACATATTCGACAGTCCATAAACACGAAACCACACATAACCGACAACGAAATAACCGACGGTACACAAACACGAAACCCCATACACTGCACACACCACAATAACAATTGAAAACAAAACACATCCCATTCCACAAACCACACACACAACACAAGCACACCAAAATCCTTACAAGCCCACACTAAACCTTACCTAACCTAAGGTCCGTCACTATCGCACTTACCTACCGCTCCTAACCTAACTCACTTAACCGCCCTATCGCTCCCTAACCTAACTCACTTAACCCACCCCTATCGCTCCCTAACCTAACTCACTTAACCCACCCCTATCGCTCCCTAACCCTAACTCACTTAACCCACCCCTATCGCTCCCTAACCCTAACTCACTTAACCCACCCCTATCCCCACAGACCGTCAATCTCCACACTTACCTGCCTCGCACCCTAACGTCCGTCACTACCGCATACTCACACAGCCTTTCCCCATGTCGGCATCCTCGGCGTTGGTGTTGTCATCCGTCGTGTCGGTCTTCTGCATTGTCGATGTTCTGCCACTCGGGATTCGCGTCGGTCTTCTTCACTTTCGATCTTCTGGCGCTCCGGATTCCGATGTCGGTCTTCTGCGCTGTCGACGAAGTCAGGTAGAACCATATATATATATATATATATATATATGTTATTCTGTTCTGCCTGCAGGTTTCATACATTCAATGAGTGATAGATTTTACTAGGTGAATAACCAAGAGGGCCTTTCTCAGCCTCTACCAGGTTTTCCTAAAAGAATAATGACATCCTGTATTCAACTATAACATTGAGGGTCAGACATTTGTAAGCCACCTCGGTCCATAAAGTACATGGGTGCCAGGCCTGGTGTAAATTTTATATTCCACATCAACTAGTCTAAGTTGCACTTAAATTAGCTAATAGACAAAGTAAGCTTTACATGAATGGGAAGCCTATTCCACAGTAGGGGGCAGTCCTGAAGACACATAACTGTCTCTCCAGCATGTTCTGTTTAAGTCACAGACAAAAGTCAGGTCCCTAGACCTTGAATTTCTTGTACTGTTTGATTTCAACTTTTGTGTGTGACAATGTTCTTTATGATATTACCTGCAGTAAGATTAAGGTAGGTGATATCTGCTGCAAACCCTGGAGTCAGCAATCTATTTATTCTGAGGGGAACAGAAACATTGTTTAGAAAACTCCTCAGCACGACTAGATGTTTAGGTGGAAGGTCAATGTGAAGCTCATATTCAAACATGCCTGCGAAAAAGAAAAACGAATTGTTAATTCACTCTGTTCACATCTGAATTCAGTAATATAGAGTTCTTAAGCATCTGGGATAAAATTAAATTATATTAAAGAACAGGGTCAAGTTGGCAATTACAGTATTCAAAAAAGTATTAATACATAAGTGCTCTGTTTATTCTACAGCTTTTCAAAGGCAGGTACATACATCCAAAAATTGTTTACATAAGAGTGTTAATTTTTCAGATTTGCTTACATCTTGCAGCTAATTCCTTGTTGTCAGATGTTCCTATCTCAATCACAAATAATATATATATATATATATATATATATATATATATATATATATATATATATATATATATGTGTTATTCTGTTCTGCCTGCAGGTTTCATACATTCAATGACTGATAGATTTTACTAGGTGAATAACCAAGAGGGCCTTTCTCAGCCTCTACCAGGTTTTCCTAAAAGAATAATGACATCCTGTATTCAACTACAACATTGAGGGCCAGACATTTGTAAGCCACCTCTGTCCATAAAGTACATGGGTGCCAGGCCTGGTGTAAATTTTATATTCCCCATCAACTAGTCTAGGTTGCACTTAAATTAGCTAATAGACAAAGTCAGCTTTACATGAATGGGAAGCCTATTCCACAGGAGGGGGCAGTCTTGAAGACACATAACTGTCTCTCCAGCATGTTCTGTTTAAGTCACAGACAAAAGTCAGGTCCCTAGACCTTGAATTTCTTGTACTGTTTGACTTGCACATTTATAGGAGATTCATAAGTTTGCCTTGTAAGCCAGGCATAGATCACCCCTCAGCAATGTATAGGAGACTGAGTAGATGAAAAGAGCTTTAAGGTGCTCTACATTAGGCAGGTTTGCTGTTCTTTGTATTCTTTTTGTAAGAAACTTTTGTGGTTGCTCTAGTTGCTGCATATGCCTGGTCAGGAAAATACCAAAGGAAGCATTGTACTCTATGACTGATCTGATAAGGGCAGAGTACAGTGGAATAATGACCTCTTTGGGCCTAGATGTCATGCCTTTACTTATAAGTCAAGCAACATAAAGGGATTTTCTCACCATTGTCGCCAAGTGGTGGTCGTATGTACAGCTACTGTCTTCATGAGGAATGCTAATATCATCTGCAGTGTTTTCAAGAACATCCAGCTTACAATCCTCTGCAAACTTAGTCAGCCATAAACCTTCAGCATTTGCTTCCATTTCAGAGAAATACACTTCAAAAAGGATTGGGCTCAGTACTGAGCCATGGGGGACTCCAGTAATGACTGGCCTTTTATTGGAGCTGGCCTCACCTATTTTGACCTCCTGGGTCCTAGTAAGCCAGCTGGCTATCCAACTGGTGAAAAAAGGGTTTATACCCAAATTAGTGAGCTTGTTAATTTTGTCTGAGTTTGGTATTGTACCCAAAGGCTTGGCCAAGTCAGTGTAAGCTGTGTATTGCCCTGTCTTCATCCATTGCTTTGGTTACCCTCTCAAAGAAGCCCACCAGATTTAATAGGCTTGACCTTTCTCTAACAATGCCAAGCTGTGATGGTCCAGCATTTGCAGGTTACCTATGTCCTCATTTTACATGTATATGATGATTCTTTACACAGCCTTACATATGAGGCTGGTCAGACTTATGGGCCTGTAGTTACTTGGATCAGTGGTCGGACCTTCTTTTTACAGGGGAATGAATGTAGCCATCTTCCATTCCTTGAGCAGAAAACCTGACTGTAGGCACCAGCTGAAAAGTGATTCAAGCGGACCAGAGAGGGCATGTTTTATGGTCTTTATTAAGCACCCTGTGATGCTATTGAAGACCATCTACACAGCGTTTTTGGCCTTGGAAAGTGCATTGATGACCAGTTCCCTGGTAATTGTTGGGGGATTTCTGGTATGCAACAGTTGGGGGATTGGGAGACATTTGAGCTGAACCTGTCAGCCAAAAAGTTGGCAATGGCCTCTGGTTCAATGTGGGTGCTGACATTTACAATATGTTCTTCGCAATGTTATGTATTTCCCCTGAGGTTACAGACATAGATGTAGAAAACTCTGTGGTTGTCCTTTGCCTGATAAGCTATTTTTTCATCACATTTAGCCTTTAAAATATTAATTAACCCTCTTAGCTGTCTGTTTAGATTGGTCAGGGAGTTTTAGTATGTCGAGCTTTGTCCCTCTTATGCCTGACCAAGATTTTTTCTTTTCTGGTATAACCAATTGATATTGTCATTCCACCAGGGTGGATTGTCTTTTGAGTTCATCTTATTCTTAATATGCGTGGAAACAGCTTGCTTAATACAGCTGTCATTACAGTTAGAGTCAGTCCTTTGTCTGCTGCAGGTGCATGATTCGAATACATACACAGGCCATTTAGCTTTTATATCGGAAAGCATTTTTATATTAATGTTAATTTTATTTATTGATGTAGTTGTATTTGATATTTGCAAGGAACACATGCCAGACATCTAAAAATAAAAAACGGATGCTTTTAATGTTTCTCATAAAGGTCAAGTTTAAGCATAGCTGAGTGGGTTTGCATGGCCCGGCACAGTGATCAGCAATACTTAAATGTAAATAAGAGTTATATACAGCAGTTTAGCAGCATATCCTCACTGGCTGAATGGTTAGGGCACTTGCACTTGAAAATTAGGTGCAAGGGTCGAATCCTGACCATCTAGCTTTTTACATGTGATAAGGAAATGTTGTTAATTTTGTTTTGTTTTGTATACATTGAAATAAGTTAACTGTGGTGGTCCAGCTTGACCAGAAGCCCATGTGCAGTGGAGACTCGAGTATAAAAGCCCCAGCTACACACAAGTGTCCAATACATTAAAGTTATATGAACTGATAACATAGTGAAATGCACAAGTTTAGGAGATATAATAAAATAGATGCACCTAAGAATGAATTAACATTAAGGCACAATAAGTTACAATACTGTTGTATGTATCTAAGCAGTATGTGGCTCAGCTAAGCCGATTTGTGCACTGCTAAGCACTGCTTAGCATTTGCCACTTTAAGCACTGCTCAACTCATCTTAATGGGTTACACACTGCTGAGATGTGCTCAGCATTTTAGAAAATGGTCCAATGACGGCAAAGGGTGGTAATATAGGCTTATTTAAACAACACAGGCAGGAATACAGGCAGAACCTGTTAGAGTTTGATCCATGTAGGAACTATGGTAGGTGCTGGTGGAGGAGTGTGCTTTTGGGTGCAAGGCTGGGGCATTTTGGAGTCCAGGGTCATGGCTGGGCACTTTGTAAAGAACCATGACATCAGACTGCTGCAGGGCCAGTGCCAGGACTCAAATACAAGTGTGAGACCTGGGAACATCTGGCAATTGAGCTCACCATTGCCAATGACATCCTTGGCACTGGTGAGCAGGTCCATCACCATTATGACAACCTCAAATGGAGGAAGGTGGCTGTCTTGGCCCAATGGATCCAAGCTGCTTGGGACCAGAATGCCGCAGAATTTTGTAAGTATTTGACACTTGTTGCATTATTAAATTGTAGTATGAATGTCTGAAAGACAGGTATGCATAATGGTGTGTTTTCCCCCAACTGCAGAGGAGAGGGCTTGTAACATCGAGCCAGGCCAGATGACTGGTGAGGCTGTACCGACAGTATGGTGACTACAGATTTAACTTGCACTATATACACACACACACATATATATATATATATATATATATATATATATATATATATATATATATATATATATACATGTATAGTCAAATAAATAAGAAACTGCAATTGTTTACTGCCATTAGGTATAGTGTGTTGTGAGTGTCCTGAATAAATGTGTTAGACCAACATTCATATAAGTAAGTAATGCCAGGTACTGTGTAATACAGATGAAGGCAGCAAACAAGCTATTATTGATGAAAGAAAGCCAATACTTTAGTAATTATGTGTAGGGATGAATCTGTTAATAAGTTATAATGTGATTGTTACTGTGAAAGTAATAAATGACATGCATTCCTCATCTACAGGATACGCAGTACAACTGAATGTAGAAGTTAGAATGTGATAACCTACTGTGTCATGTTACCCACCATAAAGCTTATTCAGAAAAATCTGTTGTGTTTAATCTGATCCATTGTTGAAGAAATACAAGTGTACAGGTGCTACACAGCAAATATAGCAATGCGAGCATGAAGTCACTGAGGTTTGTCTGCTAAGCAGCTATTATGCCAAACTGTAGATGTGGAGCTGTAAGACAAGATACAAAGAAAATTAATATATGTTCTGCACTAAGATCTGAACATTGAATAGTAATGTGTAATGTATTAGACTGTGTTCCCTGCAGCATTGTCTTCTGTTAACATTTGCATTTTAGCTACATGTATTCCTGAAAGTAGGTATGCTGATGCAGGCATGTATGAGACTTTACTATCTGGAGACTGCAAATATATGATGTGCAAATGTATATGGGTCGGGTATGCAACCCAACAACCTGACATGATCTGTACAGATCATACATATTCACATCCACTAGGGGTCAAATGTGTACACCTGCATTCAAAGTATCAATACACAGTTCACTATCTATCATGCATGAATCTTGGACATGTATGTTCAACTGTCACTACAGTCTTCTGTGACACTCCACTATATTACAAGGGTAGACTGTGTAAACAAGTGAGCTCTAGGCACAAATCAGTTAAGCAACAGACAGCAGTGCCCCAGTAGCTCAGTGTGATAAGAAATAGATATATGTTATTACATTTTGGACACACAGACCACGGTTTGAATCCCAGGACTGGCACGAATATGTATTTCTAGTTACACAACATTAATCCTGAGTATTTGTAGAATACAAAACAGTGTCCGCAGACACTGAAATCCTCAGGTAGTGTTAACAGATATTTTCTCCACAGGGTTCGTAGATAAAGAAATGTTTGTTTTAGCCGTATGAAGGGTATAGTAATACACTGTGTACAAATGTTCCAGTGTCCAACCACCATGCTTACAAAGGACAGAAGGATATGTATATAGACCATGCACTCTTCCTGATACAAGTCTCTCAAGTGCCACAGTGTCATGGCTACTGAGCACTGTTGCCAATAACCTTGTGCACTCATATAAATTCAGTACAAGTATGCCATTAGCATACTCAAACAACATCAGTGCAGGGTACACCTTGTTAGTCATATATGTAACCCTGTCATGTATGGGTCCCCTCTAGTCATGTACCTAGAGTTGTCACAGCTCACCCCATAGCATTCCAGGTTGACAGATTAACAAGTATGTACATGCTACAGTAGCTATAGGCCTCAAGAAGATGTAAAGTGAGAGTAGAGTACTGAGCAGCACTGTTGTGAAAAATATAGCCTATACTGTTGGTAATGGACTGTTTCCCTCCCTTACCTGCATCGATAATAATTATTCATATACTATGGGTATTGTTCTCAAAACCTAATGTTGGGAGTTGTGTTCTATTATTGTTCATATAGTTAACTGGTTACCTATTAACATACCTTGTTCAAATTCCAATGTTGGTGGCCTGTTGCCATAACTGTTACTGTCATGCTTTTACAGTAATGACTGTTATTCCGGTTATGCATGTGTCCTGTTTGCCATGTAGTTTTTCAAATTTAATTGTGGGTTAATTGGAACACCCATGCATGCTGTTATAACTAATGTTGAAATGTTTTGTTCATGATTAACCAAGATACTTTGAAAACCCCAGCATCATAGCACATTTGGGTAGGCAGATCCAGACAGATCCACTCTTCCACCACATCTGGCTGTGGCGCTGGGTTCCAACATGGAACTACTTCCTCCACTGGTCCTGCACCAGCCTCGGGTGGAACCACCTCAGAGGACATGGCTCACCCCCCCCCCTTGGTGCCGGTCCGGAGAGGTCCCTGCAGGGTCATCAGTCATGACTTGGATGTTACCCTGCATCAGACAGAGGGAAGACTGGTGCAACTCGAGTGCAGGCTGGTCCCGTCATCCAGCCCCCAGTCTAGCCACCTTCAGGGCCATGAAGGGGCAGTGATGACTGCCCATGGGTGGGGACCTCAGTCCCACTGTTTCCATCTGGGGGTACGTGGACCTCCAATTCCCAGTCACCATCCCTGTCCAAGGTGTTTACCCCCACATGTGTCATACTCTGCCCCTGTCTGCTGCCATGTCTGTCTTGTCTGTTTGCAAAAGCAACCTCTCCTACCCAACTTACCTCTCCAAACTTACCTACAACCCTTCCCCAACATGCCACTCTCACCTTAAAACAAACAAAAAAGGGGCATCTGTCCCCCCCAAAAAAATCATGTCACATACATAGCTCTCCATTTTGCCCCCAGGTACACTGATGTTAATTAATTTACCCTCAAATTACTCAACAAATGTATGTCACCCACACCACTCCCTGTGGGGTGTGAGGCTCTAAATTAAAAATTGTGCACATCATGCACAGCTGTTGCTGCACATGAAATGGAGAGCTATGGTCCTTTCCTACACCCCTCTTGCACATCCCTAGCTGCATTGCATAATGTTTTCCCCCTGCTTGCCCCCATTTCACCACTTTTCTAGCACCCCTTTTTTCTTTTCTTTTTTTATGGAAATAGTGCAGGTTTAAGCAGGAATAAGCAGCGCTAAGCAAAGCTAAATGTCTCTTGGCATTGTGAAGCATCATGCAAAACTGCACAAATCACTTAAAACTGCTTAAAACTGCTGTAATCACTCTAGCTCAATCAGCACTGTTCTGCCCAGCAACAAAATAACCAGTCCTGACAGGTCTCAAGTCCAGGACCCTGTGCACTACAGTCAAAGCAATTTACCAATTCACCATATCAGCTGTGACAATTGCTAATGCTTTTGTAATTATATCATACATTATGGGAAAAAAAAAGTCATCACTACCAACTCTTGGCCCCAGTACCCTGTACACTAGAGTCAGAGCAATGCACCATTAAGCCAAGCCAGCTCTGGGGAATTAGTACTGCTTTTGTATATATATCATGCAGTGCAGTCATATTATATTAGGGAAAAAAGACAAAGCTGTCAAGCATTGAACCCAGGACCTTCCAAACTACAATCCGAACACCACACCAGTACACCCAAATCAGCTTTGGGGAACTGCCCATTCATTTGCAAATATATAATGCACTACAGGGATGTAACTGCAGGGGGAAAAGATATCAGTGTTTAACATACCTGTCAACTTCTTAGAGCAAGATATCTGGAGAAAGCCACAAATAATGGGGAGACAAAGGGCCAAAAATATGGACTCTTTTTAAATTTTGACTTACAAACTTAGAAAGTTAATAGAATAACATAATTTGCATTATCATGAATTTTCTGAAGACTATGAAGTCAGAAATCAAATGTTTTCTTCATTATTTTCAGACTTCAAACCTCAGTGATTTGCCAGAAAACTGCAATATTATGAGAAACATACTAGAAATAAGTGACAAAAATCTGGACATTCTTTGACAATCTGTACAGTTGAGAGGTATGGTGAGAAATTTTGAACCCAAAACCATTTGCACTACAGTCAGAGCAACATTCCAGTAAGCCAACGGACCTCTGGAATATAATGACTGATTTTACAAACATATCCTGATTGCCAGTCACACACACTACCCCTGTATATACTGGCCCAAAACAGTGTGCTTGGAATGTTGAGGTTTTAAGGAACATGACTCAGTCTGCCCCTACAAACATACACAGCTGATAGAACAGCATCAGCTGTAGCAGTTTACACAGTCAGATAAAAAATGAGCTATGACACTCACATCTGCCTGTCTCCTTACTCAGCCCAACACACATTTACACTGTACACTGCTACAAAATCTGAAAGTCTGATAATAATGGCCAGAAATACATACATCTCAACTGTACAGATTTCCACAGAATGCCTAGAGTTTTGTCTCATATTTTTGGCCTGTTCCTCATAAAATTGCGTGGTTTTCTGGCAAGTCACTGGGATGATATGAGGAATGAAGTCACCGAATAATCATATACATTTCAGTTTCAGACTTCAAATCCTTCATAAAATGCATGTCAAAACAAACCCTGTTACTCTAGCAATTTTCTATGTTTAGAACAGCAATAATTAAAATCAGTCCCTATTTCTGACCCTTTGTCCCCCCATTTTGTTGAGCTTTGTAAAGATTTCTTGTGCTAAGAGGTTGACAGGTATACAGACACAGCATGCAAAACTGTGGACAGAACACATCGATCTAAACAGTGGAAAGTATTTCCACCTACCCTCTGTGATGCTGTAGCTCTCAGACCTCCATAATATCCTCCTCACAGGTCAGGAAAAGGTGCTAGGCCCACATGAAGGACTTAATTATAGCACTGTGTTGTGATGGCTTTGGCTAATGAAAAGGCAACACAGCTGTTCTGCATGCAGTTAACAAGTGGGAAACAGATTGGTGCACATGCCATCACTTTCTCATGAGCATTACCTACAAAAGGCAGACTGCTGCCTATGCTAAACAGGTCTGACAGTTTTTTTTCTGGAAGACAGACTGTGAATCTTGGTAACAATACTTGTAAATTTCTTCTGACAGAGGAGTACAGCAATATACCAGGTATGTCATACAATTAAGCATATAATGGAATGCAGATGGGAGGATGCAGTCATGGGAAACAGGAATTTAAAAAGTAGGTCTCAACAAGACTTCCTGGACTGACATGTTGCAGTTAGTGTGCTGTCCAGCAACTATGGCCATCCCTGATGGCTCGGTCTGCAGTGACATAGGTCACAGCTCTGGCCCCTGAGTCACCCCAGCAATGGTCAGCTCACATATGAGTACTACTGCATTGTCTGTTGTACAATACTGACTGTGACACTGCCAGCCCAGCTACGTGGGATGTTGTAAATATTCATATGTCATTTGTGAATATTACTATGCTACATGTGCTTGTCTTACAAGTGTAAGAGACCTATACATGTTATGTGAATATTAAACAACTGGTGCAGAAGTGTGTGCTGAACTGTATGTTACATAGTGAGCTCATACCTGTCAAATGTCCAGGGTTTTGCAAACTGACCACATGTTTGCATCATATTTGTAGTCATTTTCACATACATTTGTGTTTTGTCTGGCAAATTACTGGCAAAGCATTAAAGACTGAAGTCATAAAATAATGTCACACATTTGAATGTCAGATGCCATATCCTTCAGAGTATTTCTGTGAATGGAAAACCTGGTATTCTATCAACTTTCTAAGTGTGTAAGATCAATATTTATAAAGTGTAACTATTTGAGGGCCTTTGCCCTTCCATTATTTGTGCCTCTATCCAGATGTCTTGCTCTAAGAAGTTGAGAGGTATAACTGAGCTTCAAGAGTGTAAACACAGTGTGCCATACTGCCAAAGAACAGACATGTATATCAAGGATTACCTGTGCAAATGTATGTATTAATAATAGACGCTGGAAGCCTCAAACATACAGACATAAGTAGAAAAACGTCAAGTAAATAAGCTGAAATGGTTTTACAAATGTGTTATCTCAGTGTCAGTGAAGCAAGCAGACATAAATGTTTACAGCTAGAGGTTTTTTGTATTGTCTTGAAACATAAATAATTACTAGGTTGAAAATGTAAACGTGTTTAACTGTGTTCTGACTTCCAGTTCTACACAAACATCAGCCAGATAAGTATGTCTGATGCAGAGAAGTATTGTTAGTTGCTGTTAGACTGTGAAATGAAAGCAGGTGACAAACACTGATGTAATCTGAACTAACCTAGCATTAATGTGGATTATTACTTTCAGACCTGTCTCACAGAAAGACCTGTGCATGTTGTATGCATCTTTGTATCTGAGAACATCCACTCATCTGCATTTGCCTTGCTAATAGTAAGGAACTAGGCAAATGCAAAATCGTTTACATATAAATGGGAATATAGGTCAGGTGGCACTATGCCAGGGTAATCCTATGGTTAGGCTTGTAAAGGCCCCAGGGCCATTTGCCTAGTACACACCTATGACCCAATGAACCTATGATGTCTGTGTGATCTGCATTGGTCCGAATATCAGTCATCTCTGTATTTAATGCTGATCTGAAGCTCTTTATTTAAGCTTTGATCACTTCTATTTTGTATCTCATTCTAGTATTACATTTGTTTGGCTTTAAGTTTTCTGTAATGTTGGAGTTTTAAGAGTTCTTGGCTAGGGTTGGTTAAAAACAGTTACCAAAGAATTCCTTTGCAACATGTGAATAGCATCAGTTAATTACTGGGAGGAGCTGAGACAGCATTGCTCTTTTATTTAGTAATATCTGTAGTTAGCTGAAGTATTTGTGTGGTTTGCATTGCTCTGAGTATCAGACATCTCTGCATTTAATGTTGATTTGAAGCTCTTTATTTAAGCTTTGACCGCTTCTATTTTGTAACTTATTTTAGTATTACTTTTGTTTGATTTTAAGTTTTCTGTTTTGTTGGAGTTTTAAGAGTTCCCCCTTGTTGTGTTCTTATATTTGTTGGCTTTTGAGTTGGCTGCCCTTACTATAAATCTCATTTTGGACACTCCTCCCAGTCCCATCTCATCAGCTGATCCTACTGAGTAAACAGAAGTCATTTGGGAGGGCCTGCCACTGCCACCCTAGTGGCAGGAGTGTGCAGTAAGAACATGTGTGAAGGAAGGTTGCTGGAACAGGGCTCAGTTTTGAGCTTTATTATTGGTGAATTGGTTAATCTGTTTAAATATGTTTGCTCTTGCTTGCTGCTGTTATATGTTAGTGTGTATCTGTTCACCTGTGTTACATTGACCTAAACAGATTTTAAATATCTTTAGCATAGTCTGGTTACAAGTTTTGCTGTATTCATGTCTGTATCTGTGATTCCTGTGTTTCCTGCTACGCCATCTTGTGTTGACCAAGGCCTGCCTGCACTTACTGAGAGTAAGTGAGTGATCTGTGTGGAACTGGTGTGGCATAGGTTGTTGAGCTAAGAGCTCAGGGACAAGGATTGATTGGTTAGTCCCAGTGTTCCTATTTTACCTTCATGTTTGTGGTATTTAAACCCAACATGTGTGTTGGTTTGTGCTTGCATGACGTTTTAACCCTTTGTGAGGTATCTCAGTTGCATTTTTTCCCTTAGCAGCACTCCTGTGTGAGTGAGGGCTTCACCTGCAGGTACTGTCTTGATGTTATCCAGCCATGCTCACACTTATAGGTACTACCCTCAGATAGCACCCACTCTGCTATCCCTGACCTCTCTTCCACAGATTCTGATAACCATGAATGGACAATTTCCTGTGCTTTCCCCTGCTACTTTGGTTGATATGGACATCCTGAGACAGTGTAACAACTGCCTTATGTACACAGACAACCCACTACTACTACCACCTAGGAACACATTATGTGAGAGATGCAGTCACATTAAGAACCTACAATCCTTGCTGTTTCAGTCACAAGCCAGTACATGATTGACAGACCACAATGCTTTCCCGCAGATGGCTTTCTTCTGTCTCCCCTGGGCTTTAGGCATCTGGCAAAGTCTCTTGCTTCCCCCATGGTTCTTTTTTGAGGCAAAGTCATGAGCACAAAATTACCAGCATGAAACCTTATTATAAACAAAATGTAAAGGTCATGCTGCTAAATGTTAGGAATCTTAGCTTGAAACTGCAGTTATTGCAAGCAATCCTTGCCCTGGAGAATGCTGACATTTGTGCAGTCACTGAAACCTGGTTCAAAGCTGTGAAGAGCACCCTAACCTTGCCAGGTTACTCATCCTACCATACTTTCAGACCCCAAAAATCCAGCTACAAAGCCAAAGGAGGTGCAGTGTCAATATTTATTATAGACATACACACCTCCAGGTTGGTCAAATGGTATGATGCACAGGAGGCACTCCAAGTGCAGTTAACTGTTGACAAAACACCTATTCAAATCATAGCTACCTACATACCCCCAACAATGACTCAGAACACCCAATCCACCTGTCTGGACTTACTGGAATCCATCAAGATTCAACCGTCTACCATAATGCTGGGTGACTTTAACTACCCAGCCACAGAGTGCAAGAACTATTCTACCCAAACATGGATGCCCAGAGATTCCTCGGCTTTGTCAATACCAGTGCATTAGATCGGCTGGTCAACACCACTATGACAGATGGAAATATCCTATTCCTGGTCCTAACCAACATGAGCAGGCACTGTAGCACTCTTACAGTGTCATTCTCCTTTGCAAGATCTGACCACAAAGTGATTTTGACGTCACCATCTTCCCTGACCACCACCCCCCCTGTCAGGGTCAAATGAAAACACTTTTCCAAAGCTGACTACAATCTCCTCAGAGCAGGTACAAGCAGCTTCACAGCCAATGTCCCTTCAGTTGGAACTAGCAGTAATGTCCAGACCTACACCAAATAACTATATGAGCACCTATATAGCCATACAGACTCAGTAATACCTGACATGACCTATTCATTTCCCTCAAGGAAGAGTAAATCTGTCTGGTGGACAGCAGCAATGAACAAACTCTATAATAGATGGTAGAAATTGCTGTCTAGGGCCAAGAAGGTTCAGGTGCCAAGTCGGAAGCAATCTGCTCTTTCTTTGAACAAGCAAATAAGGTCACTGGTGTAATCCTTTAAGGCTAACTTCGAGTCCAAATTGGCCACATCCACCGAGGACAATAACAGGGCCTTCTTCACTTATGACCACAATCTCAAAGACAACACCCAAATCATCTGTGAACTGGTGTCAATAACAGCACATACACAAATGCCATACATGTAGCCCACCTGCTGGCAGACAGGTTCAGTGAAAACCACACACCCCTGTCCCTCCATCAGTAAACCAGAACATCCCCAGCACCTGACCCCCTCTCCTCATAATCATGGAGCAGGTCTTTAATGCCCTCTCAAAGGCAAAAAATAAAGTCTCCATGGGACCTGATAACATCCCTGGCTGTATCATACATGAACTCAGGCATGAGCTCTCAGCTCCATTAGACACCCTATTCAAACAAAGCCTGAGCACCAGTTTCATCCCAGCTGAATGGAGGACAGCCACTGTCATCTCCTCTACACAAAGGTGGAGCCTCCACTGACCCAGGCATTTATAAGCCCATCAGCCTAACTAGCCTGATCTGCAAGGCCATGGAATGCATTATCATGGACCTTATAAACAGGGACACTGGCAACCTCCACTCTTGACCCCACAGAGTTTGGTATTGTCAAAGGGACATCACACAGTAGCATTCATCACCCTTTGGTGAGGGTCTTACAGTATCTTATAAAGAGCTGGATTGTGGCAGTCAGAACTACCTTAAACTCTGGCTAGAAGGGCCGATAGCTAATAAACCTGTGCCAGCCTTTCCCAGGAGTGTGTTTGTGATTCACAAATCAAATCTCAAAGTGTGTGTGTCAACTACTTGGGCAGGGACCCAAAGTACTGGTTGGACAGAGAGGGTGATGGATGATTTGGTTGACCACTCTGCTGACATGGTAACCGTATAACTGTGCCAGTGGGGAGTGTTATTGGGGATCTGGAGAGAGATGGAGAAACCAGGTCCAGACCGACTGTGATCTCTGTGTGTGCTCTGAAGAGTAATTGTAGTTTACTGTGCTTGTACTTGTCATCTTCCCATTGTGTATGTCTCTCACTGGTGGTAGTGGTGAGGGCTGAGGCTCCCTGATGACTGGGCCAGTGCAGGAGCTTTACATTGATAGTACGTACTGGTGGATACAGCTGGCATATCTTATCATATCATGTACCTTCATTGAGCCCCTCTCAGTCTGCCAGTGTCATACAGGATTATTGCACAGATTCTCCAGGTCTCCTGACTATTCCTGACATATTCTGCCTAATTGAGTGTGCACCCCATACCTATATCTGACTACCTGACACCTATGGCTAGCATATCTGGTGAGCCCCTGCAGCAGAACAGCAGGTTATAGGTACTAGTAGTAGATGAATGCTGGCACTGGATCAGCAGCACTGCATACATACTGAGCATACAATGTAAGTGAATGGATACAGTACTGAATATTCAGGTACCATTACTGTATCCCCAGGGGTCTGGCATGTCACAGACAGATTCCCCAAACTATGTGGACAACCATCATGTATTGTCCAACTGGTGTCCAGAAATACACATTTGTCTGGCGGGGGGTCTACATCTATTAGGCACATGTACACATTCCACAAACATCCGGGTACTGAAGATGTCAGACACCCTATAAGGAGGTCATCTTACAACACATATGCACTGATGTCAGTTATTCTGCTTCTCAGATGTTCCAGGAATGTCCACATGCACATGTAGGAGCACTCACCTATTTGTGGGATGTGGGCTGGACGACATGGTACTGTAACACTGCCCATAGGGAACACCCAGCAGTCGATGGCAGTGATGTGTGTGGACACATACCATCTGTCACAGCAGTCAGGCCATTTCTTGTATTCCTGGTATCATACAAGGTTACTAGGCTATGGGCCCTGAGCAGCCAAATTCCTAGGCCACATGTTAGCCCATGTGTATGCAAGGCAGCAGCTGATGTCTCCATCCAACAGGGACACACGTGGTATCCCAAGGGTGTATGTGCTGTTAACCATCCAGTTGACCTTTATGCCTGTAAAGGTGTAGGTAGCTACCTTGCCTAATGTGGATATGGTGCCCCTTCCACCATAGGGTGAATGTGTGGGACACACATCCAAGTCTCCAACAAGGCCAGTACAGGTCACTCACCAAGTGGAGGTTGTGTTTGTGTGTGTGTGTGTGTGTGTGTGTGTGTGTGTGTGTGTGTGTGTGTGTGTGTGTGTGTGTGTGTGTGTGTGTGTGTTAAGAGAGTGGAGCATGACTTGCACTCGTGCAGCAGTCCCAGCAATGTGGAGTCTGTGATTGCCTGGCATGCCAGAGTGAGGTCACTTCTGAGGAGTATGTATGACACTGGGTAGTGGGTTGGTCTTGTAGCCTATAGGTGTATGGTAGATGTTTTATGGCCTGGTATTCCCTGGTAGAGAAACTGTGATGTCCCCAGCTGCTGCATGAGCTGTCTGATGCGAATGATGAATGGAGGATTATGCACTGTAATGGTCCTCACTGGAGGAACATGAAACATCAGGATCAGGAGGGCAATGCATGCTGTAATGCCAGTATGGTGACAATACCCACACACATACTGTGCTGACAGATGGCAGGGGTATGATGTGGGTGTTAGCGGTGGATAGAGTTAGCAAAAGTGGATGTGCAGGATCTGTACATAATGGTGGCCAATGTATGCGGTCCTGTGATGTGTTTCCCTGTTCATGTCTTTCAGGTGGAATGTACCACAGATGCCAACCAGCATTCTCTGAAGCCAAGACTGCAGCTATCATTAATGCACTCCGAGTACATCACAGGGTACTGTTGGAGAGGAGCCGGCAAAACCTGCAGGAATGCACTGCCCTGTGGACAGAACTGGTAGAGGGAATGTGAACAATCTGTGACAACCTGACCATACCTATGAACAGGTCCAGCACAGTGCCACTGACCTCATACACAATGCATGGCAAATGGCTGCTTCTGTGGCTAGGGATCATGCTGGCACAGGTGGATGGCCTGCTATGCAAGCACCACTGACAGCCATGGAGGAGTTCGTTGCCAACCTTGATGCAGCCACTGCATCCCAGGAAACTATACCAACATATGTTGTGGAGGTGGGTGGCAAAGAGTCAACAGCATGCAGGTAAGGCCCCAGTGGACATCACTTGAATACTGTACATTCATAGTGGTAGCCTTTGCATATCTGGATGCATATGTCAGTTTAAACTGCATTTGTGGGTGGGGGGTTGTAATGCACACAAGTGCATAGCTATTGTGAATTTCAACAATTTGGGTAGTACCCCAGCTTGTAGTGTACATGTTCAGAAATGCACATATTATCCTGTAACAATGTCACATGTCTGTGTGCTGAAAATACCTCTCCCCCAGTATGGCTGGGAAACAGCTACCTGAAGTGGATGAGTGTGGAACTGTCTTGTTGTGGCTCACCAATATCCTAGGTATGTTAAGGGGGGGTCTATATTAGATGAACAAAGGTTCATCTTAGCGAACGCTCACATGAGCGAATATCCAGATATGCGAAACTGCAGCTGTGGGGGGCTGCACCCACACCCCCCCCCCGAAATATATATTCCAACTCTAAGATCACACTACAGTGAGGAAAGGGCAAATATTCCCATCCTCACTGTACCGCAATCTCACAATTGCGGTTTCAAGTTCTACAATATTTGCTCATGTGAGCATTCACTAAGATGCACACAACTGTTACACTTAGCCATGTTGCAATATGTACATGTTCACTTGTGGTGGGGTTACTTGCAGTGCATCACATTGGTCATCACAGGAGCCTATTTGCAGGTGCTGTAATATATTGGCATGTATGTTTGTATAGGTGTAGCCACTGTGCTATACAGGGATACATTAGTATTGTGTAGACAGGTGTACTGTGTGTTAAGTGAAGGTGCATTACATACTCCCACTCCTCATGTATCTCACAGATGTATAGTATTAGCAACATTAACTGGATGTGCCAGCACTGCATGCTGTTTAGGGCTTGTGCACAGTGTGTCTGTTGTAGTCTGTGTGTTGTGCATGTCATCATTCAGAGGTGTGGCATGCATAATGCCTTTGTGCCACCTCAGCTGTATGTATTGTGTATGTGTGTGTGTGTGTGTGTGTGTGTCAGAAAACATTATAGTGCAGGTATTAATTTAAATTTACTGTCTTCCCCTCACAGGTGAAATGGGGGTTGGTGTCTCTCCCCCTCACAACATGATGTCAGTTGTTGGGGGCTGAATCTGTACCATTGGTTAACACCTCAATTCCAGCCACAATGTCCCCGCACACAGTCAGTATGCCCACACATACCCAGTCCACAGCAGGCACAGATACTAGACAGTTGGAGGGTGGTGGCATTGGACAGGCTAGTGTCGCGACTATGACATCTGTGACTGTTGACAGCCTGCATATAAATATTTTTTTTATGTTACATAGCTAGAAGAGGAAAATGGAGAATGCATTGGCTAAATATATAGGAATATTTCCAAAATATACTTAAGTTAAAGATTATTGACCAACTCAGATACAACATTAGGGGTGGTCCCATCTCCTTAAGACTTGAAGAACTTAAGAACCTAGTTAAAATTATGCACTAACACCAAGTTAATTTCTTGTATGGTAATTTTAGTCACTGTTAATGATGCCTAAATTTATTTCTCGAACTGCCAGCTGAGTTATTTTTCTGGGCTAGGTGATTAGCTATGAACCAGTTGGAAATGTAGTAAAAAAAGGTGTAGTGCAGAATTTCAGCAGTGCAATGGAAATGTCATATAGGTAACCTTTGTTCTTGTTATTTAAAGTATACCTATCAGCATACTTTATTTTAAGCCATAGCTTCAATCTTCCTTGTTCATGGTTATCAGCATTGTTTTAGTTTTAAACATTATTTTTTTCATAGTGTGTAGAAAAGGAAGGGTTAACTATTGTTGCTGATGTCATCACAGTATGTGAGTGACAGGCTCAAGCACTTCCTGGTATTTTATTTAACTGAAACTTGTACCATGAATGTTTGCATCTGAAGAAGTTTGATTTTATTAAACAAAAAGTACTTTATGCACTTTAAAACTACTGGTTGATTTCTGAAGCCGTTTTTTTTCTATTTTATTAGTTTATTTTGTGTTTTTTCGGATTGGTTTGTGTGTTATGGCATCAGGAAGCACAGGTAGTCCAAGATTATTCACTCAAACCCAAGCAAGAGTGGAAAACTGGGAGCTAACAGTTTTGATTGAAGCTATGGCAAATCGGATGGAATTATTAACATCACGTCTGGAATCTTTTAACAACCAGCAGCGTGAACTACGTGAGTCAGTGTCATTGTCTAACATAGTGCTTACACTGCATGAACAGGATGGAAGCAATGTGCAGGCAACAACTAGACCCAATTCAAATGCAGCAGAGAACAACTTGCAACCTAATGGTGTACAACAACAAAGTGTTACCAACAACTTGCAATGCTCATCAGTTCAACTAGGAACAAACCGAGAGCACCAAGGAAGTTTTATGAGTATTCAGCATGAAATCCATACCTCTGGGCTTATTGGGACTCCTGTCCTGATGGAATGGCTAAACGGAAATTTCTCTTTTTCTATGGAAGTTCACAATCCACCATGGGGCAACTGGCTGGAGGTAATGTTAATCTCAATAACAGTAATGTTGACATGCTGAAAGTCTTTGATTCTAAACTTGTCAAACTTAAAAAATTACAGCTAGAAATTTCATACTTTAAGGAATATTTACAACAGTGTATAGTACCAAAAGGCCTTAGGAGATTCCAGTATCCAACAGGCTTAGTGAATCACGTAGAATTATTACAATTATGTGATAAACAGGGATTTGAACTTCTAGAACTCATGATAAAACATTACAATTCATGGGTTGAAACCATCTTAAAAGAAGTGACTGATTTAGATCACAAAATTAAAGTGCATTTAGATTTCAACAGGCACCAATATGATTATACAAAAACTTTTACCAGCATCACCCAGTACCTCAATAAATTGAAATCTACTAAGGTTAAACAATTGCAAAGAGATCACTTAGCCTATGACAATAGTATGGCGTACCCAAGCCCACCGATATCACAAACAGGGGCATTTAACAGCAATAACACTGCCTCTATACAAGGCCCTACTCGGGTGGGTGATCTCAACTTAAGCTTTAACCTTGATCAACAAATGAACTCTCAGACCCCCTGCCAGGAGGATTTGATGGAGTCTTTCTCCATAAGGAGAAGTGAGAGAATCAATAATCAAAATGGAAGGGGCCAGCAGAAAGGTGAGGTTAACACCACACCTGGTGCAAATTTTCGGAATCCCCAACAACAGGGAGCTATCCCCAAATGAATAAATTATACAAACAACAGGAAGAACAACATGAAGTTCAACAGGAAGAAACATTAGAAGTGTACCCTGAGCCTAAAGAGAATCTGAATATCATTAAAAACAATACAGGAGACTTTCAAATTTTCACCTATTTGGAAGTTAACATTAGTCCCAAATTAGCTGAATTATTAGCTAGGGGTGTACACTTTAGTTCCCTCAAAACATATTAATGTAGCCAGACTAATCCTCAACATCAAAAATTATACCAGGAAACTAAATCTGAATATTTTATTTGGTAACAATGACAGTAACAGTTCAAATATCATGAATGCCTTACGTGTACCACGTACTTTCAACCCACCACTACATCCCAGCCTGCAGATATTCGAACGTGCATGTGAGCTCAACCTAAAGCACTTAGAGAAATTCTCTAAGAATGCTACTGTCAAGATGAACATCAGCAAATATAAGTGGGATGAAATGAACTATTTAAGTTCACTTAAAGTATGGGTTTCCAAACCAGATAAAGGTGGTGGCCTGACTATCATGGACCATCATGCATATGTGAAACAAATGAGGGACATTCTAGCAGGAGAGGCTTACCAAGTAGCCTCCCTTAATGAAATAAACATAGCTTACTGATGGATAAATATGTATTTGAATGAGTTATTCATAACAGCTAGAATTGAAGCCAATGTCTTCAACTACATGACCATGCCTTACGCTAATATCCCAAGACTGTTCGGGATATCCAAGATCCGTAAGGATTTAACCAATCCACCAATGAGAGCTTCAGTGGATGATCGAGATTCAGTCACCTTTCCATGTGAGAAAGTAGTGGATGCTAATCTGAAAAGATACTTGACAAGTAAGAGTCAAGTCTGTAAAGACTCACGGTCATTTTTAAAGAAAATTAATGAACTTGAATACAGCGGGAACTATAATTTTCTTTTGATAGATGTAAAAGACCTCTACACATCTATCCCACACTTGGAAGGAATTGAATGGATTATGGAGATGTTAAGGAAGAAAGGAGCCCCTGATTCAGAAATTGCACTTGTATCTGAGTTGTTGGACATTGTTTTATCAAATAACTATTTTATTTTTGAGATTGACTTCTACTTGCAGAAAATTGCAGTTGCCATGGGTTCCCCTTGTGGAGCCAGTTTGGCAAACCTAGTTATGGCATTCTGGGAAACTAATTTTGTATTCAATACTGAGGAATGCAAGAACCTGATTTTGTTTTATACTCGGTTCTTGGATGACATTTTTATTATGCTGAAAGGGGATTTTGTAGAAGCTAATAGATTAGAGGATTACTTTAATAATACCACATCCTTCCTGAAATTCACTCACACTTTTGATAGTGATGAAATAGCATACTTAGATATTAATCTTAGAAAAGATAGGGGGAGAAACCAATATTTGTCTAGAATTTTCAGGAAAAGTACTTATTCCAACGCATTTCTCCATTATTCCAGCTGCCACCCTTACCATCAAAAACATTCAGTCGTTAAGGGCCAACTGGTAAGGGCAGCTAGAATGATCACTTTGGATAGAGACTTTGAGTTGCAATGTGAATTACTAAGGAACATGTTTTTAGCTCGAGACTACCCCATTGACCTAATAGACTCACTTATGGAAGAGGTTCAGAGTAAGAGAAGGTCAGGCTTTTACACCCCGATTTTGAGTTTGGGAGGGGTACCAGCATCAATATCTAAAGGAAAGTGCAGGTTAGACTTTAATATGGATAGTCCAGTTACAGAAGATGATTTCACCTTGAGCCTAGTTACTACCTATAATGTGGATAGCCATCTTGTGCAGAGTTTGGTACAAAAAAAATGGGAATGGCTTAGACACGACCCAACCTTACTCACTACTTTAGGTACTTCACCCAAAATTATATATAGGAGAGGGTATAACATCAAGAACCTCTTAGAATCTAGTAGACCACACTTGATGAAGTATCCCGGGATGTTTAAGTGTGAATCTTGCAACTTTTGTAAATTCATTGAGGTAGGAAACACATTTGAGATGAACTACCATGTCTTTAGATTAAAAGACAGATACAACTGTAATACCAAATTAGTAGTATATTTAGCAAAGTGCCAGTCTTGCCCAGTATTTTATATAGGCAAGACTGAGCGTAAGCTCCAGGAGTGAGTGTACGAACACCAGTAAGCTATCAATAAAAAGAAAACGGAGAATGCATTGGCTAAACATATAGGAATATTTCCAAACCATAAATTTAAGTTCAAGATTATTGACCAAGTCAAAACCGGCATTAGGGGTAGTCCCTTCTTCCTAAGACTTGAAGAACTTGAACTTTATTGGCAAATTCACCTTAACGCGTACTACTACCCAGGTATTTATGACATATGCTCGATTAGATGTCTACTTAAATTGAAAACTTTAACTAGATTACAGAATCTCTCTTCTATGTAACACAAAAATAATTTTTATATAATTTGTATATTAATTTTATATTAATATTATGAATAATATTCATCTCTAATAGTAAGTTACATTAGTAAATATGATACTAGTATATTCAGCCTCAATTCTCCTTAAAGGTCATAGTTAGATTGTGTATTTATATATATATATATATATATATATATATATATATATATATATATATATTTTTTTTTTTTTAATTTATTTTTTTTTAATTATTGAATGCTGTATTGTGGAATTAAGTGAATGGCTTAGTATGAATGCTATAGGTTTAGTAATATGGTCATCATAGCTAGTTAAAATTATGTACTAACATCAAGTTAATTTCTTGTATGGTAATTTTAGTCACTGTTAATGATGCCTAAATTTCTCAAACTGCCAGCTGAGTTATTTTTCTGGGCTAAGTGATTAGCTATGAACCAGTATGAAATGTTGTAGTAAAAAAAGTTTGTAGTGCAAAATAAGTTTGTAGTGCAGAATTTCAGCAGTGTAATAGTAATTCCTTATAGTAATGTTACTATTCCATATGTTTATTTGTTCTTGTTGTTTAAAGTATACCTAACAGCATACTTTACTTTTAAACCACAGCTTCAATCTTCCTTGTTCATGGTTGTTAGCATTGTTTTAGTTTTAAACAGTATTTTTTCATAGTGTGTATAACAGGAATGGTTACCTATTGTTGCTGATGTAATCATAGCATGTAAGCTGACAGGCTCAAGCACTTCCTGTTATTTTATTTAACTGAAACTTGTACCTTGAATGTTTGCATCTGAAGAAGTTTGATTTTATTAAACCAAAAGTGCTTTATGCACTTTAAAACTACTGGTTGTTTTCTTTAGCCATTTTTTTTTTCTATTTTAGTAGTTTATTTTGTGTTTTTTCGACTGTTGACTGTGGCCATAGCCAGAGAGCTGGTGAGGTCCTACACAGGTGGATTGACAGGGATGCTCAAAGGAGGACTGCTGTCCATCCAGCCCATGTCAGAGGTGTCACAGTAGGTGTCACCTCATGCATGTTTCGGTCTGTCATGGAGGCAGAGGTACATTCTGAACGGTACACAAGACAGATTCTCAGGGTCATGGTTGCAACGCTTCCTGCCATGCATGATGACCTCCGCGGCATTGGTGATTCTTTCCATTATTTTGCCAATGTTGTGGATAAACGGTGGGGTGAGACATTGTCAGTGCTCAACTGTGCAATGTCTCTGCTTGAACATGTGATGGGAGTAGGGCATAGGACATGTGGACATATGACAGCAACAACATTGGCTGAGAGGCCACGTGGCCATGCACATTCACACTCCCATAGTGGCAGTATCACCAGCACTACCAAAGGGAGAGTACTGTCCACACCACAACATAGCAGGCCATTGTCACATGGTCCTGGCCAGTCCTGTGAGGGACAGGGATCCAGCAGACAGCAGTCACTGTCAGGGAGTAGTACCACATCTGGCCTTGTGCCTGGTGGTGCCAATGACATTTCTGGGAGAACCAGTTCACATGTCTGTGGCCGGAGATGAACTGTACATCCTGACATGTATGGTTGGCTATCCAACATACCCCAGTGTAGGGCTGGCACATGGCTTGACTGTTTGCATGCACACACTCACAGATCACTATCACATGCAGGTCACCACCAGACAAACATAGCTCCTCTTTATGCCCCAGATGAACACCACCCCTCCAGACACACACACACACACACACACACACACACACACACACACACACACACACACACACACACACACACACACACATGGTGTCAACTGTATGGCCCAGTCTAGGTCTTTGGCAACCCCACACCACACACCGTGCATGTAATCATGACTGTGCCACATCCCTGTTATCCATACCATCGAAGCAGGGACGTGCTACCATGGGTCTGATGCACAGGGTGAATACAGTACAGTGTAGTAATGTTATTCTGTGTAAGGTGCTGTCTGCTGGCAATTTTCATGGGTACACATCAAAGCATATGTATCTCTCTATCATGATGCATTATTGCAGTTAGTACTGCTTGCTGACTGTTGTCTCACATACCTTATTCTGTTTCTGTTTCAGGTGTCTGTGTGTGTAGAGCCTGGGGAGCTGCTAACATTACCACAGCCGAATATGGCAGAGTGGAAACACAGTGACCTTTTCTTTGCCAAGGTAAGGCTGAATATGTACATGTTTACCCAGGTGCATATGCATGCAACAGTGTGTGAAGAACAAAGGGGGCAGACAGTGTAACCTTGCATGCATTTCCCTTGACACAGCTAGCTAGCCTTTATACATGTCACCTAGGTGTTCCACAGGACCACAGGTTCAAAGACACAGAGGAGGTTACTCCAGTAGTGGCCCAGGGTCCCTCACAAGGCTTGCCATTACTTTATCCCCAACAGAATCATCAATCAGCACCTGTTACCCCTGCCATTGCTGGACACAGGCTGAACCCCAGGGGCAGATGTATTTTTTCCTCATTCACTCAACCTTGATGCAGTTTATGAGGGTATGCATGGTACTGTGTTTGACATGTTTGGGTAGTGAGTCCCTCTTGTAGTATGTTAACATTGTTAAGAGGGTAGCCTCTTTTAGCCAAACCTGACTCTCCAAGATGTGTTTCAGCTATCTCATATACAAGTCAGGCGTCTTGTACCAGTAATGCACATGGAGTTATAGTCTCATACACTGGGCATATGTTGAAGGGCTGAGCACAACATTGCCATCTTGGCATATCACAGAAACCTGTGGACAACCTGACATGTAACCAGTGGGCCAGTACTGATTACATGCTGTCTCTGTGGAACAGGTTTTGAGGCCATGGCTGACCTTTGTGGGTGTTAACACAACCTTTACAGTTTCTGCACATGTCTGCATAGGTGCATAGCAGACTGGTCATGCTGCTAATGTATTGTTGTACTGACTGAGGACTATTCAGAGATAATATCCACCTTTTGTCTGGATAAGGTCCCTTTACCTATGTGGTGAAACACACAGAGTATTCTTCAGTCATGTCAGGAACATCCATGGCAAAGGCCAGATTTGTTCCAAATCATTCTTAACAGTATCACATACACTGATCCTGTTGACTTAGCCAACCTGCTAGGAGATAGGTTCAGCACAAACTTCACCCCCTGTCCCCCCAAAGGCCCTTTTGACATCCCAGATACATGTCCTGCACCTCACATCTCTGTAGATCAAGTGCTACAGGCCATATCCATGGTAAAACAACACAGCTTCCATGGGACCTGATAGTATCCCAGGATGTATTCTGCACCATCTCCAGTAAGAACTGGCTTTGCCATTGAGCAGCCTATTCAACCACAACCTAAGAATAGGCTTCATTCCAGCAGAGTGGGGAACCGCCATTGTTATCCCCTTGCACAAAGGTGGTGCCACTACTGGCCCTGGAAACTATCTCCCCATTAACTTGACAAGTCTGATCTGTAAAGCCATGCAGCATGTAATTATGGATCTCCTCAACATAGACATCAGCAATCTCTAAGCACTTGAGTCCACCCAGCTCATATTCATGAAGGGCACATCTTGCCTGTTGCACCTGGTTGACTGCTTTGAGATTGTCACCAAGGCCCTGGATGAGGAAAAGTCAAAGTACATACAGCTTACCTTGACTTGGACAAGGCCTTTGACACAATCCCCCACTTGGGCATCATTGAAAAGCTAACACAACTTGGCGTAAATCCCTATCTCATCAGATGGGTGGCCAACTGGCTCACCTACAGGACACTCAATGTCAAAATAGGCACACCCACCTCCAATAGCACACCTGTCACTAGTGGAGATCCTCAGGGATCTGTCCTGGGGCCAATACTGTTTGGCATCTATTTCTTGGAGGTACAGGCAAAGACAAAAGCCCTCTGGCTGATCAGGTTTGCAGATGACTGTAAATTGGGTGCTGTCATTGACTCTTCATATGATGTTAACATACTGTAAGAGGGTCTCACAGCAAGTAATGACTGCTGCCAAAGTCATGGTCTCAAGCTAAATGCAAAAACATGCATCATAATGCCATTTGGCAAAAAACAACCCCTACTGATCACCACATCAATGGCAACCCCAAAGCAAGCAACCTCTGGTGAGAGACATGGACACTCAGGTTGATACAACCTCCTCAGGCCCTGTAAAGTAATGCAGTATGGGGGGGACCAGGGTGGAACAGGCCACAAAATGGTATAACCAACACGCATGCACATGCAGTATCAAGATTAGAACCTCTATCTGTCTAGTTATTTGTATTATAGTGTTACGCAGTTATTGCACATGCCATAGAGCTTATAGGCCTGAAGAGTGTCCGATGGTACTTCTAAGGAGTCTGACATCAGCAGGCCTTGTAAAGTATGGTAATGGGAAGTGTACTGGGTAGAGCAGGCCTGAAAATGGCATACCCAACACAGACACAGACAATATGTTTCTTACACACACACACACACCCAGTTGCCAGTGCTGAGATTAGAACTCCTACTTATTTAGTTATTTGTACTATAGTGCTATGCAGTTATCGGATGTGCCATGGAGCTTATATCCCTAACAAGTGTCCAAAGGTACTTCTAAGGTGAATGACATCAGCAGGCCTTGTGAAGCAGAGCAATGGGAAGTGCACTGGGTGGAACAGGCCTCAAAATGGTATAACCAACAAACACATACAGGGGATATGTTTTTCACAAACACCCACACACACACACACACACACACACACACACACAGTTGCCACTGCTGAGATTAAACCCCCTATCTATGTAGTTATTTGTACTATAGTGCTACACAGTCACTGGACATGCCACAGAGCTTATAGGGCTGAAGAGTGTCCAAAGGTACTTCTAAGGTGAATGGCATCAGCAGGCCTTGTAAAGTAGGGCAAAAGAAAGTGTATTTTGGGTGGGAAAGGCCTCGGAAATACTTTAACCTGCAAACATAATTGCCAGTGCTGAGATTAGAACCCCTAACTACCTAGTTGTTTGTACTACAGTACTACGTAGTTATTGCATGTGCCACAGAGCTTACAGGGCTAACAAGTGTACAAAAGCACTTCTAAGATGAATGACATCAACAGGCCTTGTAAAGTATGGCAATGGAAAGTGTATTTTGGGTGGGAAAGGCCTCAAAATAGTTTAACCTACAAACACACACACGTGCACACACACACGCACACACACACACACACACACACACACACACACACACACACACACACACAAAGGTGGGTGATGTCATATTACAGCCCCTACCTCACTACTATCACCTTCATACTGGCACATGCCAGTAGTTACAATTGGTGTGCAATTGTCTGTAGCAGGACATCACTCTTTGCCTTTCAGGGTGTCTCTCTTTCTATGACTCTCTCTCTCTCTGTCTGAGTCTCCCTCTCTGTCACTGTCTGTCTCTCTCCCCCTGTCTCTGCCTGTGTATGATTGATATATTTGTATATGTTACCCATATATATGTGTATCACTCTCAACAGATACAGATATATCACATATGAGCCACCTACAGATAGTTGAGGGTAATCCTGTGTGATGGGGGTGGGGAGAGATAGTTAAGCTGTACACAGTTGTCTGTATGCAAAGGCATATATGCACAATACAGTTATGTAGTCTGATATGGGATTAGACATGGGCTGTAATTCTCTAAGTGTAGGAGCATGCCCAATATGACCTTCTATAGTAAGAGTGGAAGTCCATTCCAGACATAACTGTACTCCGGTCCAGGGTTTTGTGTGCTACAGCCATACTTCTCAACCTCTTACTGCAAGAAATCTGGACAAAGGCTGTCAAAATGGGGGGTCAATGGGCCACACATAGGGACATATTTTAAATATTGCCTCAGTATCCATTACACACCATATTATGGATACTTTGGATGAGTTCAATCTCTTGGGTACTGAGGCAATCGAAGATGCCAATGCGGAGGTTAAACGGCTGAGAAACGAGGTTTCGCAACTCAGAGGAGAATTGACTAAATTAATTAAACTGTTTTCCCAAAAGGAAAATTACTCATTGAACACCACTGGGCAGTCTTTTATGGGTTCCCAGTCCCATTCTCATCCAAATAAAATCAATTATAAGAGTACACAGCAAGTTCCAGTGTTCAGCAACCTCTGATGAGAATCCAGGAACTGGCTATCGGATTGGTCAAGCAGGTCAAGTGACAAGAGGTCCGGGGTTACAGCAACAAGGAAACACGGTAGTGAGTGAATGGAGTCCAAGTTTGAATGTTTCTTTTGGCTCCAACAAATTGGATACTTGTTTGAGACAGCAGTGCAATGTGAACAGTATAAACAGGGGTGATGTCAACCCGGTTCAAGGTACTGTAAATTTGCACAATATTTCTGGTGCTGGATATAATAACTGTAATGCTTTTCACAATAGTGCACGCACTATGCAACAGTGGAGTGAAGGAGGACAGAGTAATGTTGATTTGAATACTAAATCTGTCAATTTTTTTATCTAGGCAGTTTTGCTTTGCTGGAAACAGTAGTTCAAGAACAGACAGTGTTAATGACATTGATGTTTTTGGGGTCTACTAATTGAAGGATTTAATATTTCAACTGGAAAAGAGACTTTTTAAACTGAAAACCCTACAAATGGACATAGCTTATTTAAATCAATGTATGTCCTTAAAAATAGTACCACAAGGTTTGAGATTATATAAATGTCCTTTTGGTGTTTTTTATGATGATGACGTGATAAATCATTTTGTATAATTTTTTTGATGAAATGGGGATGGGTTTCCTTAATAAAACAGTATATTACTATGAAAAACAAAGGGAAGTGGTGGCACACAAAGTGGAAGTGCTGGATGACAAAATTAAAAAAAGACCTGTTGTTTATTCAGTATAATGCATTGTATTTCAAGGTTTTAGAGAAGGTTGAAAGGCGTTGTTACATATTTCAAAAGAAAAAATGAAAGTTGGAGAGAGACCAAAAGAGCTGTTAAAGTAAGCAGGTGTACCCCACGAAACATTTGATGAAAAAAAAACAGGACCAGATTAACAATAGGGAAGGGAAAGAACTGATTAGTTATAGTGAAGTAGTCAGGAGCAGTAATGAATGGAATATGGATGGGGAATGGTTAAATGAAGGGCAACAGGATTTTCCAGTAGTCAGACACTCGGACTCGGAGAGACTCGCTCAACGTTATACAGAGAAGGGGGAATACAACAGGAATTACCACCCATGGAAGAAGAATTTGTACCAGAATGGGAACAATTACAGGAATTAGTTCCAGCAGAACAAAGTGCTGTGAATACCAAAAATGGCTTTACTATTTACAATTACATGGATAGGATTATTACTGAGGATTATTTTCAATTGTTTTCCACGGGGATAAAGTTTATCCCTTCAACAAAAGGAGATTTGGTAAATAATATTATGGCTTTGAAATTATATACTAAGAAGTTACATTTTGATATTATGTTTGGACAGGAGAAAAAAGAAAATACAATAGGCTTAAAGGGAGAAATATCCTTACCCAAGGAAAAGAGCACTTATAACCCCCACCAACATCCTATAGGGTAAGCTTTTGAAAAATTAGTTTTAGAAGATATTTACAATATCTCCAAGTCTAAAAACAGGAGACAGGAGAATTTAACTAAAGAAGAATGTAATATTTTGATGGATTTAAGGAAGGACATGTATAGTCATATTATGATTCCAGATAAAAGGGGTGGGGTTGTATTGTTTAAGAGTATGGATTATTCAAATGAAATGCAAACTGTATTATTTGATGAGACAACCTATTTAGGGGTGTCCAAAAATCAGATCAATATCTCATACTTAAGGATAGATTTATACCGTGAAGAATATTTACTTAATGGAAAAATAGACTCCAATTTATATAATTTTTTGTATAGAAAAGAGCCAATAATACCGGTATTTTTTGGAATACCCAAGATGCATAAAAATATACTGAGACCCCCTTTTATACCTATCGTAGCTGCAAGAGGTTCCACAATTAATCCTTTCACTGTTTTAATTCATACCTGTGTACTGCATGTGGTTGATAATACCCCACATTTAGTGAAAGACTTGTGAGAATTCCTGGGTTTATTAAAAATGAAAATATGGGCAAAGGAGATTATCTTTTCTAATGGTGGATGTTAAAGATTTGTTTACCACAATACCTAAAGATGAAGGCCTTGCATTTTTTGAGCAAATTTTATTCCGGGAATTGGAGTTAGAACATGACATGACAACTTTAATTTGTGAACTGATGGCTATTGTATTGGAAAATCACTTCTTGTGGTTCAAAGGGGAATACTATCAACAAATTAAGGGGGTTGCCATGGGGGCAGTATGTTCCCCGGTGTATGCAAACCTAGTTCTACTAGGTTGGGAAAATACTATGTAAAGGATTATCCTTTTGGGGCAAAATAAAACTGTATTCACATTACCTGGATATATATTTATTTTTTGGCAAGGCACTGGTCAGGAAATATAGGAATATATACAATATTTAAATTCCAGTACAGATTTTTTAGATTTTAGATATCAGCATGACACCAAGGGTATTAATTACTTGGATACTTATATTTCACATGGAGAAAATGGATTTAAATCTAAAATATATAGAAAGAACACCTTTTGTAATGCATATCTACATTTTGAAAGTAATCATCTACTATGGCAGACGAAAAGTATTGTACAGGGACAAGCTATCAGAGTAGCCCAAATTACTTCACATGTAGAGGATTTGGGTCCAGAGCTTGAAAAGGTCTCCATTATGTTCCAGGAGAGAGACTACCCCAGCGATTTAGTGGATGAGATTAGTAGTGAAGTACATGAAAAGTGGGGTACTTTTTATAAGCCACTTTTAGGGGTAGCCTTTACCAAGAACAGTAAGGATATGGTTAATACTATTAATCATCAGTTCAAAGGATATGATAGAGCATGTGTTTTACAATTTAATCAAAGTACCAGTAAAATAAAAAAAGCCCTGGAGGCGAATTGGAATATTTTTAGAACCAATAATGATATATTCAGGAAAGTTAGTGAAAGACCAATATTCATTAATAAAGCTGGGATGAATCTAAAAAAGTTATTTGAAAGTAAACTAGAAGGGGTAAATCAGTTAATTCCAGGAACCAGAGCATGTGGTATGTGTGCACAGTGCTCTTATATAATTAAGTCGAGTAGTATAGATCTAGGTAATCATTTGAAGAGTAAAATATTTTTTAAGAAGGGAAATTGTAGCAGTAGTAGAATAGTCTATCTGGCAGTCTGTATGACAAACACCTATTTTTATGTAGGTAAAACAGAATGTATGTTAAAAAAATAGAATCTATGAACATATCAATGGTTTAAAAAATAAGAAATTAACTAACGCCCTGTATAAACTTTCCCTTTCTTGTTTGGGGTTTACAAAATGTATGTTCGGTAATTTGGACATAATAAAGGTAAATCTTGTGGCGGGGGAGGGGGGGTGACTGAAAAAAGAAACACAGTGGCAGCTCAAGTTAGCTGCAATGATCCCCCTGGTCTAAATGACACTATATCAATTGTCCTTATGTTAATGGAAAGAGCAAATAAATTATGAATAATTATTTAGAATGCATTTTAAATAAATTTGTATGTGAATGTAAATGTCGTGGGACAGGGAATTGTATTTGGGATTTTTTTAGTGTAAAATTGATTTTATGTGGATTTATTACTTTAATTTTATCCAAAGGGTTAAATGGATTTTACATTTGATGATGTAATAAATGATGTCACTAATGGAGTTTATATAAATGGAAAAGTTAATGTGATGTTTTGTATTCTGATGAAGTCTCTCTAAATGAGATGAAAGCGCTTAATACTATTAAATTTATTTGTTGAATATCATTGTAGTATGTGCAGTGGTATAACGGATAGTTTTTATATATTTAAAGAATAAGACAGTCATCAAAGTCAGCACATGCTACAGATGTAGGCATTCCAGTGCTGTGTTCTATATTGTGAAAACTTGCCGTGCTAAGAGCAGCACTGTTCAGATGCTGTGGGATCGTTGTCAACTCAAGTCGGGCAACACACTTCAAGGCAAGTTTGTTGTATTGTAGCCCAGCATGACAGAGCAGTGGAATCAACATAGAAAACAAGTTTGAAGTAGAACAGAAAAGCGCACAGGCTAACTAACACTAACTATTCTCTATAACCAGTACTAATTCTGTCCAGAAAAAACAATGGTAATGCCTTCTCTCACCAAGAGGAAAACAGCTCAAACAGTTTAAGATAAAGAATTAGAAAAAAATAACAAAACTTTCAAATTAGCTCTAGCATGCTTTAATGTATAAAATAAGTAAAAAAAAAGTTTAGTTTCTAGATGTTATGGAATTAATTTTGGAATCAAAAATGTGGTGGTAGAGTTCAAAGTAAGTTTGTTGTGCTGTAAACCAGCATATTTAATCAAGGCAGATTGGAAGGCATCAAAAGAGTGCATTTTCTTATTTAAATTCCTAGCATTAAGGAACACTAGAGTGTTATTTGCCAGAGTCAATTTTTTATTTACTAGGAAATTAGAAATCACACATATACACGCCCTAATGGCATCCAAGGATAAAGCCCTAAATACAGCACAGCCACCCTGTGGTTGATTCTTGACTCAGACACATCATGGCATGGGTGGGGAAGGCCACACATGTTGTTGTCCTTGGTAGAGAAAAGGGAGACAACAGCAATCAGTGATGCCTGGAGATGAGGGAGGAGGGGTGGCAGCTTAGTCATCCTACTTATGGCAGGCTTGTTGTGGGAGTGAGGGCTGGGTAGAGCCAATGCCCATTTATGTTCATCACAGGCTGTCACAAATGCACACGTGGTGGAGAATGCATAAAGAAAAACACTTCCTAGGCAGCAGTACGACAATCCTCCAGGATTTCTTGATCTCCTGTCTGTCTCCAAGCTGGTAGAACAAGTCTGAGGAGAAAATGACAACTAGATAGCCCAGGTGATTGAGAAAAGGCACGAAGAAGTAGTTGATAGTCAAATGCTAGAGAGACAAAAAAAATAAAAAAGAAGAGCAGCTCATATACATGAAGTGGCTTTTTGCCAAGAATGTTCATATCTCAGCCTCAAAGTGCACAGCACTGACAGAAAACTACTTAGCAGCATAAAGAACCAGAAACTCTGTGAAGGAGCATCACAGACATGGACTGCCTGTTTAAATTCTGAAGGCTGCAACTGTTACCCTCAAAATAGCAGAAATGACAATGCAAATATGGGAGAATATATACATCAGATCTGAGCTTGTGGTAGCTTAGACCATTTCTCTTACTGACAGGCAGTAGCATAGCTAAGGTGGGGTGAGGAGACTAAATGCCCTTGGTGAAAAGTGTTAGGGGCACGGATAGTTGATCCCAATATCTAATGCAATACCATCTTTTAAAAGCCAGTATTCCATTTGTGGTTAAATCTGAGCACTGTAGTGCTCTTTGTGTGGTCTAAACTGCTACAATGTAGAAACAGTTTGCTGCAGTTTAAAAGTTTGAAAAAAAACTTTTTTTTTTTTTTTTAACTAAAATCTGAGTGCTGTAGTATTCTTTGTAGTCAGAATATAAACTGTAACAAACTGTTTGCTACATTTGTAGCAAGCAGTTTGCTACAGTTTATAACAAGAAATTCCCCACAAGGGAAGTATATTGTGCATCAGACCACCTGGTTGATCCAGATGATAATGCAATAGAAGGAATGTCCTTTTTTTTCTGATCTTCAGTAGAAGAGCTTGGGGGGCAAGGAACTGTAATAAGCTAGTCACTAGATTCAATATTCAGCAAAGTGTTTTTTTTCTTTCTTTCTGCTCTTCACTTGATGATGTAAGGGGAGGTTTGTGGTACTGGTGGAGGCCACTGGCTGAGCTAGCTGCATTTCTGTTGCAAGGTTCTGTACCTCAACTGCACAGATCAATGGCAGGTATGTGTATGAATTCACCTCTTTCATCAGTAGGTGCAGGAAGAGCAGTTTTGAAATTTGCTGTTTATATCTTTGCCCCTGCAGCTGTCAGCCATTAGAGGTAACTCACAATGCATCCTTCATCTCTCTCTCTAACCTGTTAATCTCTACCCTACACCTTTCATGCTGTCTCCTTCAGAGGAGGTGTACTCTACACCCCATGAAAGGCAATGGAGGAGAAATTGTGGGTTTAAGCAGTCAAGGGAAGAGAATGGAGAGGAGTTCAGGAAATGCAGCATCAGTCACACAGTTGCAAAGAGAGTTTTCCAACTAGGGAAAGTGAACAATAAATGGGTAGAGATTATTGATAGCACATACATCACTGTATACAGCATTAGACAGCCTTGCCCAGCAATGCTGAATTGGTACCAATATGTCATATGATCACAGCACAACCCTCTGGCCACTAGGTAAACCCTAAGATTATCATGTCAGAAGTCCACACCTTCTATCCTGAAATGAGCAAGTTAACAATTATTGTTCATTTACATCACCCTTAGCAAGCTCTTCCATCTCCAGAACTTCTGATGTAACTCAAGTATTTTGAGTTACAATCAGAGCTCTATCCTTGTTTTCTGGAGAACCAAGCTTAGCCTTTTTTAACCTCAGTTTATTTTTCAAACTGTTGGGACTTGCAAGCCAGACATTAAACTACTGATAAAGAAACACAGATACATGCAACATTGTACTATACGTGTATCATAGTTTGTGAAAAAGAAATAGCTGAAAAATGTTTCCCAGGTGTTAATCTTCAAAATTCCATCTTTAAATATTACATACAGTAAAAAGGGAATGACTAAGGATCTGATAATGTAACAGCCACATCTCCATCTGACAGACATACCTGGCACTCCTGGCACTGGCGGTGTAGTAGTTTTTCCAGTTTCCACCACATGTTCACATGATCCATTTGAAGGAATGTTTCTCACACAGTTGCAGTTGCCTTCTGTTTCATTTGAGCATCTTCCATAATAATCACACATTTGGCTATCCCATATATAGCCACTTTCACAGGTACACTGTGTTAAAGTATTCATGGTGCTGCAAACTAGGGAAATAAGTGAAAAAATTAGCTAAAAGTGCAAGAAAAAATGTACAAGTACATGTGTCATGTAAGTACAAACTCTTACATTTCAAATTTAAAATGTCAACTCTTCAGAGCATACCATTTGAAGGAATGACAAACTACAAGCCAAAAGGCAAAAAGTAAAATGGTAACTTCAAAGAACAGAAATAGCAAAGTCATATTAACTACATTTGTCTCATGTAAGGATTCATTTTAGGGATCTACTTCTGTTTATTGATGCCATACTGTAGATTGCCATACTGTTGTTCATTGGGTACTATTGTAAGAAACATACTTGTGATCCAATGTTTGTCTTTTCGGCTTTTCCCGGTTAGGGGTCGCCACAGCGGAACTCCAGTCTGCTAATGATTGGCAGTAGATTTTTATGGTGTTGAGTTGCCAGCCCAACGCCCAACCTTCAACAAAGGCACGCCCATTCACGCATGTCTTTTGAACGCCACTCTTCCGCGGGGAGGACATACAGACTCCACAGAAGGCACTCCAGCCGAGAATCGTACAGGAGAACATCTTGCTGTGAAGCAACAACACTACCGCTGCACCACCGCGGCTTTAGTGCAAATACTTTGCAGTGAATTGACTGTTTGGCAAAACTGAACGCACCTTTTTCCTTAGAAACCTACCTAGCTAGTTCTAAGATATAGTTACGTAATAGGCCCAGCGTTTTTTTTAACAAGTCACTTTTACACAAAAATTATGTAATAGCTTATAATGATAATTGTTAGAATGTAGGAATTACTGAAAATCATATTTTCTGTAATTAATCTGCATAACCAAAACTATTCAGCCTTTTTTAAGCATTTAACATATAAACCTATGCATATTGTTTTATGTCACAATTTATAGGTTTAGTGGTCTTGCAACAGTTCATTTGAAAACTCATTGTCTGTGATTCCAAAAAGGTGTAAGTGCAGTCATGGCCAGCCCTTCGCTGTTTGCTGTGCGTCCAGTTAGAACTGATGCTCATTAAGAGTGAATAGCAATGGAAGTCAGTGTATGGAGGTAAGCTTAATAAATATGCCACTCTTGGCTACATCAGGGTCTGTGTGAATAGCACATACTACTAGAGTGTGGTCACAGGATAAGATGAACCATTGCAGTACATGTCCATTGTACATGCTCTTCGATAAGGCTTTGCACAATCCCAAGCACACAGTAGCTACAAGATGGATATGTAATGTGTAAGCCTTAAAGGGCCATGATTTGGGCATGTTCATATATTTTTGACAAGATGAAAAAGTGTAAATGGGAATTTAAGAAAGAGATGAAAAGGGGAGTAACTAGAGAGTAGAATGTAAGATAAAAAGCTAAGGAATGACCATGATGGAGGTTGATAAGGTGGAATATTATTTTTGTCCAGGTGACCATTTTTCATATATGGAGAGAAGTTAAGATGGGGAAAGAAATTAGTGAATTAAAAGGAAGTTAAAATAGTCATGAAAGGTAGCAGCAGTACACAAACAAAACATACAAGGCAGACAACAATGACAGGGGTTGTGCTAACACAATTAAATGAGGGTGGAGGACAATGGCGAATGAGGCATTAGACAGACAGAGGGAAGACAATGGTAAGGTGGAGGATTATACAACAAGCAGGGGTGGGCGTAGACACAAAAGAGAGGGGAACACCTGTATGAGGGATAGGATGGGGTTGTGCATCTGTTGTCCCTGCCCCCTGTGAACCTCTCTTGGTTGCCTTGCCCCTGATCCATGGCTCACATGGTGGAACCAGTGCTGGGCATGGATGTGACTTTGGCCAGTGATCTTCCCCAATATGCCTGCCAGGTGCAATGGGTGACAAAGTTGTCAACTCAACTGGCACTACTACTGGTAGGTATAACAATATCACCATCAGGGCTACCTGTGCTGGATGTTGTGTGTGGAGCAGGAGGTGTGCAAGTAACTGTGGCAGCCTATGATTCGGATGTTGTAGGGGTTTCCAGTATTGGTGGTGGTGGTGCTGCTGCTGTTGCATCCTGTTGGGGGGGGGGTGGCTAAAGATCTTGCCTGAGGGATGGTGCAGGTCTAGATGATGTTGCATGTAATAGTAAAATAAATGGGGAGAAAACAAAAAATAAAGCAAATAAATGTATGTAATCGAAAGGATACTGACATGGAAAACAGTACAGACACAATGAAACTGACACATATTTATACTATGATAATGCTACAGGTACTGTACTTAAAGGAATAACAAACACACTTCACAATTTGCCAAGGATCTTAGCAAACACAACTGAAAAAGGATTTGAACCCACCACCACCCTCACATGTCTTCTGAAAAATAAATCCTTAGCATAATGAGATTCTTGGACAATCCAAACAAAGTCTCTAATTCATCACACAGTAATGGGATGTCCCAGACAAATGTACATACATGAAGAAAAATGCTGCTCAGGCATACATTCCCCATAGAGGTACTATAACTGAAGGAATTTCAAACATACTTTCCTAATAGCAGTGTACAACCAAGTGTGGGAATACAACACAAACACATCATCATATGTACTCTATAAGGCAAAGCCTTAACATGCTGAGCTATATCTTCAGTACAAGGAACAGAGATTGACAACAACCAAAACGGTGGCCACCAGGTAGCTACAGTAGTGAGGAAATCCTTCTGTGTGGCTCAACATATAAGTAAAGACATGGTGCCAAGATCAAAGGAAGTCATAGTACCATTGTACTTGGTCCTCATCAGGCCCATAATTAAGTATAATGCTCCCTTTTGCATGTACCTAACCATGCACTTACACCAACTGGAGTGGCCCCAGAGGTTTCTCATTAAAAAAGTACAAAGCTAAGACACATACCTTATACAGACTGACTAAAGGCTGTAACACTTTACTCTGTCTTATATTGTTTATTGAGAGGGGACTTTTACCTGACCTACAAGGCATTCTCCAATACAGCCCAATGAAATGTTACATATTCACAAAAAAAATTATACAAGGGTTACACTTTCCATGGACCTGAACCTTATTTGTAACTCTAACAGAATGTGCTGGGGAGACGGATTTGTATCCCAAAGGCTACCTCGTCTATGGAATAAACTTCCCATCTTTGTAAAAGAAAGCCTGTCCCACACTATCTTCAAAAAGAATTTGGATAAATGGATGGAGAACTGTAAATTCACTCCTAGGATACTGCCCATGCCCTTATGGACTGAAGCAGTCTGTAAAATGACTGAGGGCTCCAACACCGAAAGATCCACTACCCTGATGCTACCCCATCTCATATCTGGGCTATTAAAATATAATATTGTCATATCCTCTTTTATTGGATAGGCTTGTAAAGGCTCTTGTGCCATTATCCTAGTAATCACCTATGAACTTATAAAGACAGGACTCCACTCAAGAAGGCAATATCCTCAAACCAAGTATACAGACAAAGAGAATAAGAAAAATTTCCACAATGAAAAAATGTAGCTCATGAGATTTTTCCCCCTTCTAATGTTATAGGTACTATAATGAAACGGATACCTCAAATTACATCACAATACACCTGCAGGAGGGGCTGTTGAAGTGAAGAGCACAGAGTTGAGTTAAGGACAGAAGTCCTAGGAGCACTACATCGGAATGAACCTTTACTTTTTTTTTTTTTTTTTGCTACTCACCTCAAAGTTGAGAACAGAGATCATCAGGGAGAAAGAAAGGATAAAAACAAATTGGGAATTTTTTTTTTTTTTGCTCCTCAACTTAGCACCAGACAGAGGAATGGCACTGGTGCTACTTGAGCAGGATACAGCATTCACATAGACAGCAATACCATCCAACAGTCATGCTGCTACCTTTGAACTATGGAACTTAGCACTGAAGCGGATGCAGTGTATAAAACCTATATCATATGAAACTTTATCTATGCTGTCTGAATAGCTTCAGGGGCTATGCAGAAAAAATCAGCACTGTGCAAGATCTGTAGATGGTTTACACTGGCTGTTTGCACAGTACATAGATGGCACTTGTCTCTAACCTCATAATGCCATTGGCCTAGGAGGCTGAGATATCAACGCCTCATAACTCTATAATGGTGACGGCACTGTTCTCCATGCATAGGATGTGTTATTCTGAGGCCCTTCATTACCGTCTTGCAAGAGCCTCTGGCTGTAGTCTTTATGAGGGAAGTGAAGAAAGATGTTAGTCTCTTCCACACACCAACTTTATGCTCTAAAAGGAGCACTACCTTCTCTTTCCCCAGCCATAGTCTCTCACCTAGAAGAAGTAGAGAAAAGTGGCAAAAACTTTGCCCCCACATCCATTTTCGTGTGTGCCATCTTCCACACTATGACAGGCAGCTCATTTATGAGACAGATGGTGGACCAGGTTAATATATGGACTCTATTATAATGGCTCATAATAATACTTTAATGTGTGAAACATGGCAGTCCTATATCCCTTCATATGCTGTTAAGAAAGAAGACATTATAGTGACTCCATTGTGATAAGATTATATAAAGAATTGCAAATCTTCCTCTAAAGGCATGGTGTGGACTGTGCATGTGCAGTGCTGCCTGTAGTAACCAGGTGTGTGCATGACACTGAGTACAATTAAACAATTCAGAAACAATAATGAGCTGATCTCTAATCTGCCTAATCAGCACACCTAGTCAGGGGAGGAAAGATGTTGAGGCCCATCTCACTACAAAATAATTCATATAGCAGCAGCAATGTGGAAACCTGCAACAGGTGATTCACAGAATAATATCAAAGGCAAACTAAATGTCAGCTTGTGCAAAGTACTTTTTTTACAAGTTCACTTTGTCAAGTATGGTTGTTGTTAACTGCTGTTGTATTTAACTACATAATGAAATAGCTTGGCCAATATGTTTAAGGTTTACTGGAAAGTGTGTTGAGAGGGGTACCACAAGGGTAAAGCAATTGCTGGACTGACAGATTGTTAAGCATACTGGGAAACACACCCATAAGCAAATAATGCACAGTTCAATAGTTTCTGGACAGCCTCGTGCTATTAGTTGGAATAAAAGCTAGAGTCGTTTTAACCCTGAGAGAAAACAGTCATGCCACCCTGGTGTGTTGCAGTGTTACACTTGAACTTCGGGAGGCATTCACTCACCAAAGAAATGTACCTGACATTAATTAAGACTGTAAATAATGATATATGACTGTCAGACACACCGACAACATGATATATACATGGGCAGTAGGGAGACTGGTGGTGTAATAGTTTTTAAGGGCCACTCATAATCAAGGTATTAATACCATAGTTTTCCATACCCACAGAGTAATACCTAAGAAAAGACTAAGTAGAAAAATCACTGCTGACTCTGCTGAAAAGGGTATATGGAATGTGAAGTTCTCTAGGTTAAATTTCTTCAAGTCTTTTGGTTCTCTAATACCATAATCAGAATGAACCCCATTCAACATTCTCTGATGTTGAAAATGAGGTATTAGTCTAGCCCCTCTGTCTGTATGGCTGATGGCTCTTTGGGATGGATGCTGCTGATGGTGCTTACTGATAATGTGCCTGGAAAGATCCGGTAGCAGACATTAAAGCAGCTGGTGAGCAGGACTGGATTCATGAAATACTGTATCACAGGGGTCCCTGGCATTCTACAATGCTACTGGGGAGAAAAGCTGCCCACCTGGTATAGTACACTGATGGATGATAGACTATTGTTTGAGTCACCTCTCATGTAGAAAAAGGAGTTTCTGTCCTCTCTTCGAGGCAGTGGCACCTCCACATGGTCCCACTGTGTGATGCCGGATATAGATGGAGTGGCCAAGAAAAATATCTACACAAGATGCCTCAAGTGTTTAGATCTCTTTCAGTGTAAATGGATCTGTAAGTCCTCTTGACTGCTTAGTCACTGTTCAACATACTAAAGCCATCTGATTTCTGGTACACAGGATCATCAGGGATTCCTTCTACATGGCCGTCAATGGAGCATATGCAATTTAAATGTTTGCTTTTAACATGGTGCTTGGTCAGACATGCCCAGGATAGTGTATTTTTTTATATTATTTATCTGGCACCACCATTTTGAATCTACTATAGCCTGATGTTTGAGGACTTCTGATGATGATAGCAAACAGAATACAAAGGATTAGTCCAGATAAAATCTTTTAGCTAGCAGATCTATGAGACTGTCTCTCTAATACCCTCCCTGTGGGTAGAATAAAGACTCCTTGTTGAAGTGTCAAGTAATTAATTCAGTTAAGCAGGTAGATGGGTGAGTGATTTTGTTCTAATCTTGTTCACTAGAACAAGAACACTCGTCCATCTACCTTCTTAACTAGTTTAGAACAAGAAGACTCATCCATCTACCTACTTCATGGAGATCATATTACTATGTTTGCATTCATCATTGAATGTATTTTCATCAGTAGTACTGCAAGACAAGAGGAAAGGGTTTTAAACCATTAGGCCTCTATAAACATGAAACACTAAGGAAACACAAAATCCAAAATCGCACAACACCAACTTGTAAAAAGAACAGAACCAGGCTTTAGTCACAGAAACACAAAATTTATTTTGAACCAAGATTAAGTGCTTTCATCTCCGCATGAGTAATTTTTGGCAGAAGTTTTATGCCGGATGCCCTTCCTGACGCAACCCTCCCCATTTATCCGGGCTTGGGACCGGCACAAAGAAATGCACTGGCTTGTGCATCCCCAGTGGCTGGGTTTTGGTTTGGACATGTGCTGAGGAGGGATGATGGGTATATTGGGAAAAAGATGCTAAGGATGGAGCTGCCAGGTAAGAGGAATAGAGGAAGGCTTAAGATAAGGTTTATGGAAGTGGTGAGAGAGGACATGCAGGCGGTTGGTGTGACAGAGCAAGATGCAGAGGATAGAAAGAAATGGAAAGAGATGATCCGCTGTGGCGACCCCTAACGGGAAAAGCCGAAAGAGAATGATGATTAAGTGCTTTCATCTGAGTGTATCCAGGACTTCATCAGAATCAATTAAGTAAATTAAATTATACATTTAAGTACTTAATTCCTTAGGTCACATGACACAACTAGTCCCTTACAAAAGCATGCAAAACATCCCTTCCAAAGAACACATAAAATGCCACTTATTAAAATACTCATAAATAATAAATAAAACAACAAAATTAACTAAATAACAAATTCTCAACTTTATAAGATCTTAGTTTTAAAATACTTGATATACAAATCTGGTCATTTAAATGCACCTAGGCATTAAGCCTAATCTGGCATGTCATCTCCTTTGCTTCTATGGCTATCCAAGGTGCCCCTCTGGGATTTTTATAGATGATATCTACCCCGTAGAATAAACAAATTATCTGTAAGAAAATCTAACACATGCCTATATAGGGCATTATGTTGTTTGTTATGGGCTATGTCATATATATGTTCATATATGCTGTCCTGTAATCTCCGCTGGGTCTGTCCATATAAAACAAGAACATTCCTGACACTGTGCAATATAAACCACACACACAGAATTACAAGTGCAGTGAAAGGAAGCTTTTACACATCTCTTAACATACAGAGTATCATTCACTAGAATGTATTGGGGATGTGGACAAGTGCCACAGCCGCTATTTTCTTCCAGATAATTCTTTATAGATTTTGATCTCTTAAACACAATTCTGGGTCATTTACAATAATATCCAATACACCTTCAGAACATGAAAAAAATACCCCAGTTCCTTTATAAAATATTGACAATGTCCAAATACTCCACCATACAGGCAGTAATAAAGGAAGTGACAAATCCAGCATTGGCTTGTCGGGGAGAACCTGTCTCTCAAAACCCCCCATCCTGTTCATACAGTAAAAGTGGTCAGTATAAACCATCACTTCATTTCTTCTTAACTTTGCCAGATATACTCTGAACTAAATGAGCTGGGTACTGTCTGGCATACAACATATCAGCCAACTTGTTACATTCCATCAAAAAGATGTGAACCTCTGATATCATCCGGGCTAATCTAATATATTGCCCCCTTACAAGACCCGGCCTGTGGTAAGCCAGGTGCCAACTAGTGTATTACAAAAGACTATTCGAGTAAAAGGGCTTCCTATAAATATTACTCATATATTTTTTAGCTTCAAGGTCTTTAGTTATTTATACATCCAAATAATTAATAGTACACCTACTACTTGATTGGGTAAATTAAAAAAAAAAGTTGTAGTGTCGTTCAAATAATCTATAAATCCTGCTATATCTTCCTTGGGTTTATTCCAGGCTATATATATATGTCATCCAAAAAATTCACATACGTAGCTCACGGCAATGGGGACAAACCATTAAATAAGTACCTCTTCTCCCACTAAAGCATAATAATATTAGAAAAATAGGGGCACATGCTGTCCCCATTACAGCACCCCTTCTCTGGAGGAAATATTGTCCTTCAAAATACACAAAATCATTCTTTAAAATTACTTCTATTAATGTGGTCATAACATTCACCTCATCATTACTAAACTTAGAGGAAAATGACAAAAAGTTGTGAAACCACTCTATTCCCAATTCATGGGGAATAACATTGAATAGGTTCCTTTACTACCACCTATATGGTGAAGTATTTGGACATTATCAATATTTTGAACAAGAACTGGAGTATTTTTTCATGTTTTGAAGGTGTATCGGATATTACTGGTAAACAACCCAGAACTGTGTTTAAGAGAGTGAAATCTATAAAGAATTATCTGGAACAAAATAGTGGCACTTCTTGGGTTACCAGGTCTAAAAGGCTGGGCACATATAAATGTGGCACTTGTCCACAGTGCAAATATATTCTAGTGAATGATACTCTGTATGTTTACAAGAGATGTGCAAAAACTTCCTTTCACTGCACTTGTAATTCTGTGGGTGTGGTTTATATTGTGCAGCGTCATGAATGTCCTTGTTTTTATGTGGACAGACCCAGCAGAGAATAACAGACTGCATATTTGAGCATATATATGACATAGCCCATAAGAAACAGCATAATACACCATATAAACATGTTAGATTTTCCTACACATATTTTTTGTTCTATAGGGTAGATAGCATCTATAAAAATCCCAAAGGGGGACCTTGGACAAACCTTATAGAAGCAAAGGAGCTGACATGGCAGATTAGGCTTAATGCTTATGTGCACCTTGGTTTAAATGATCAGATTTGTATATCAAGTGTTTTAAAACTAAGATCTTATAAAGTTTAGAATTTATTTAGTTAATTTTGTTGTTTTATTTATTATTTATGAATATTTTAATAACTGGCATTTTATGTGCTCTTTGAAAGGGATGTGTTGCATGCATTTGTAAGGGACTAGTTGTGTCATGTGATCAAAGGAATTAAGTACTTAAATGTGTCATTTAATTAGCTTAATCGATTCTGATGAAGTCCTTGATTCACTTGTATGGGAGCGCTTAATATTAGTTTAAAACAAATTCAGTGTTCCTGTGGCTACAGCCCGGTTCTGTTCTTTTTCTAAGTTGGTGTTGAGCAACTTTAGGGACTCTATGTTTAACTTACAATGTCATGCACAAGTGACAATCCCTTATTCAAATTATTTTTTTAAATTTGCAGGTACATCAAGCTGTGAGCTGTAATACAGAACTAAAATAACACGGGGGTAGAGGGACCACTGGACATCAAGGATAGTCTGTATAGCATGCCCTAAAGGCACTTACAGTGTACTCTCATTATTCATGCATGGCACATTAGCCCTCCGAACAACCACTAGACACCAGGAATGCTTGAAAGTATTACTCAAGTCTTTGATATGAAAAAAGGATAGTAAAAAGTGGGTGGGAGAGTTTCAAATCTTGTGCCGCTGACACATAAAACAACAGGATTAATCCACTACATTAATAAATAATTTTTTACATAATAAAATGTATGGAACTCAAATGTTTGACGACAGTTCATGAGATAAGACAGAAGGGGCACATATAATGGGCAACAGCAGAAGCATCCTGTAAAATCATGGATATAGGACAGGGATGGGGTGTTTGTATAGGGGATTCTTTGGTTCAAAACCAGTAGGAATGACATCAGGGAGAATATTTCATCTAGCACTGGGACTCATTTAAAAAGCTAATGAAACAACAGGTCTAGCATCTCAATGTATTTTATCAGCAATAAAAACTCAAATGTCTAGCATTAATGATTAATGAAACCGGGAACACACACAAACTAATAATCCAAAAAATAGAAATGACCGCAAAAATCCAAACAAGGTACTATAATAATCGAACAAGTAACAAGTAACTATTTATTGAATAAAGCACTTTTCGTCCCACTGAATTGTGGGACTCTTTCAGATAAGGAAAGTAAAAACTATAACAATTGAATAGTTGAATCAGTGCAATCATGTGTCTGAAGCCACCAATCCCTGCCCTACATAAACATGTTAATTATCGTATATTTACTTGCAGTCTTAATTTCAATCTAGATCAAAATAAAATCAATGACTCTATGCACATGTTTATGTAAAAGAATATATACTTAAAAGTTATCTAAAATGTATAAAAATACAGACATAAATAACACACACGAGTCGTGATCTGCTTTACTACCCTATACACACTGTCTTGAGTGTATGTAAATAGATTTTATTTTGATCTAGTTTGAATGGGGTGGACTACTGGGATAGCAGCAGACAACTGACAGCTGTGTGGGACACCAGGAAATGTCTGCCTAATACTGGCCTCCCAGCACTATGCAGTAGTACCCAAGGTGTCAGATCCCACTACAGTATATGTGTGGGACCAACTAACTGGGGGGGTCATAGCTCACAGCCATGGATGTCAGTGTGGGGTCCCATACCAACCCCTCAAACCCACACAGCAGGTCAGCTGTAGAAAAACAACGAAAAATGTCTGGAAAAGCTCCACAAATGGCAGCAATGTTGAATTACCTCCCTACAGCCCCATGCAGTCATAGCACATCAGGTCTCGCAATTGCAGCAAGGTTCTGAAGGGTAACAAGTCTGACATGCAAATGTATGCCATTACAATCTCACCTGTGCTCTTTTCTGATACACATGTAGTCTCCAAGACAGGGCACAATAGTACTGTAAATAGAATCAAAATGTAGAGCAAATATCAGCACAGTTGACAGGTGTGCTGCCCCCCCCCCCATCATATACCCACATAAATGCAGTAACATGTATGTTTGCAAGGAAATAGCAGCATAACAAAGATTGGTAGGGCTGTCCCAATATACATGAAAACATGTTGCATTGTGCTCAATATGCAGGGGTCAATGAGCTATGTCCATGTGTGATCAATACTGTCAGGATCTGACCAGCATGTTCTCCTGGCTGTCATCTTGTACTGCCCTAGGTACAGGCTGTCTGATACAGGGCCATGTGTAGATAACTGCAGTGGCAACGATTATGCATGTCAGTGACACCTATTGCTCTGCCACTAACATACCTGAAAGTCACAGTGCTATGTGGAATATACTACACATATAATTGACATCTTGAGGGCTGTGTAGCTGAGGTGCTAGGGCTTTTGTGAATAATCATGCTTCTTGGTACTGTTGCCAGTGATCATTGTCAATATGGCTTTTTTCCTTGTTTTATGTCTGCCTTTATATATAATGGACATGCCTGCATAGTACAATGCAGTGTGTACCCACACCCATAACACCAAACCTCCGATAGCAACATGTCTGAACAAGGGCAGAAGGAAATGTGGAACAAAGGCACAATGATAGGCATGTGTGGTAAATATTGCCCTGATATACTAAGAACGTTGGTAGGGTGAGGGGTATGCAGTAGCGGGAACTGGCTGAAGGTTATGCAGGCTGGCACAGTAATGTCTGTCAATATTTTGTAACATCACTCTTCAATTATACTGAAATAACTTGCCATAAAAACACATGTTTATGCAGACTGGACAAAACCTCTAGCCAAATACCAGGACAGTCTGCCAACAAATGTACAGCAGACAGATATGACAACACCAGGGTATCACATCCCAAGTTACAAAGATACCACAGAAGCAGAAGATCCCCTGCCAGTATATCAACAAGTTGCTGGACTATCACTCAACTAGCTGTAGCCACACTTCCCAACTGGCCTTGTTTGGCAAGAATGTAAATAACTGCCATTATAATATCAGTCTATGCATCATATGACTAATATTCCTCTGGTAAAGCACTGTGATGATTTGAGGACGTCTGACACCAGGTAATGAACCAATCCATTGCACTGTCAGAGTACAGATATGTCAGAAAATGTCTGCCAAAACAAACCACTACCCCAAGGAAAGTCCTCTGTACTTCGGAGAGGTATGTCTGTAGCACACAAAACCCTGGACTGGAGTACACTTATCTTTGGAATGGAGTCCTATGTAACTATACAAGGTCACACTGGTCATGATCCTACATTTAGAGACTCCCAGGACATATTGGAACCTACATTGGTCTATATGACTATATTGTGTAGATATATCTTTGCATACAGACAGCTATGTACACCTTAAATGTCAATACACACACATCAGACAGGATTACCCCCTGCTAGCTGTAGGTGGCCCATATGTGATATATCCGCATCTGTGTGTGACACACATGCAGATACATATGGCCAACAGATAACTATACATGTCAAGCATACACACACATAGATGTGAGGACGTGAGAGACAGACAGTGGTAGACAGAGATACAGGGGGACAGACACAGCAGCATGGGTCACACACATGGGTACCCTGAATGGCATACAATTATGTCCTGCTGTGGACAGTGGCTTACTGGTTTTAAACAGTGGCACATGCAAGCATAAAAGGTGAGCCCCATTATGTAATATTACTGAAGTTGGGGTGTTAATATCACATCAACTGTGTGTGTGTGTGTGTGTGTGTGTGTGTGTGTGTGTGTGTGTGTGTGTGTGTGTGTGTGTGTGTGTGTGTGGGTGTCTCTGTAGATCTAAGTATTAGCAGGCTGTTCCCACTCAGTACACTTCACATTGGCCACCTGCACAAGATCTGCTGCTGTCATTCACCTTAGAAGTACCATTGGACACCTACAACCCCTATAAGCTCTGTAGCACATGTGATAATTGCATAACACTATAGTACAAGTAACTAGATAGGTTGGAGTTCTAAACCTAAAACTGGAAGCTGTGTGAGTGTAACAGTTGTGTGTGCAAGACTGAGGGAGTTATGTGTTCATTTGTAGGTGAAACAGTTTTATGCCATTACCACCCACAACACTTCCCTCTGCCCCAGTTTATCTGTCCAGATGATGTCATTCCCTTCATCAGCAACTTTGGCCAGCTATCAGCCCAGTAAGCTCAGTAGTGTGTGCGATAAATGCCTAATATTGTAGTAAACATAACTAGTTAGTCCGGGGTTCTACTCTCATATCTGGTAAATGTGTGTATGTTTATAGGCAAAACTATTTTGATATGTTTTCTACCCACTGTCCTACTTTATCAGTCTTGCTGATGTCATTCCCCATATCAGTACCTTTGGCCAGCTCTCAGCTCAGTAAGCTCTGTAGCACATGTGATAACTGCGTAACACTATGGTACAAATAACTAGTTAGGTAGGGATTCTACTCTCACATCTGGAAAATGTATGTGTAAGTGTATCTATTTGTAGGATGAAGTATTTTGATACATTTAACACCTACTGCCCTACTTTATCAGTCCTGCTGATGTCATTACCCATATCAGTATGTTTGGCCAGGTGTCTACTTAGTAAGCTCTGTAGTGCATGCAATAACTGCCCAACACTATAGTACAAATAACTACTTAGGCAGGGGCTTTACTCTTGTATCCTGCAAATGTGGGTGTGTGTTTGTGTGTGTGTGTATGTTTATAGGCAAAAGTATTTTGATATGTTTCCCACCCACTGCCCTACTTTATCAGTCCCACTGATGTAATTCCTCTTATAGTATCATAGGTGTGTAGTAGGCTAATGGCCCAGGAGCCTTTACAAGCCTAGCCCATAGAAGGGCCCTGCTATTGTGCCACCCGATGTTACTTCCCATTGCCTGTATCAAGTAGAGCCACTGCAGTGATCCTTGAGGTGAACTGTCTATTACCCATCCACTCATCAAGATTTCTGTGAAACAGGGTCAGCTAGGTGCTCTGCATGACATGTATGGAAAATGTATTCCAGGGTATGTGCAGTCTCTTGGTGAGGGACCTGTCTACCCAGCATGTTGTGTTAATTGTGGTAATGAGGTAGAAGTCTCTGCAATGTGTGGTGTGGAGGGATTGGGATGTCTTCATACGTAGCATTTCTAAAAGAGCTGGGTCTGACATGGCTTTGTAAGTCAAGCACAGATAGCCTCTAACTAGGTGTTATGACATAGAGAATTGCTGCAGTCTTCTGAGTCTGCCTGTGAAGGACATGTGTTTAATGCCTAGGAACCTCTTTGTGAGGTACTTCTGTGGCCTCCCCAACTGTTGCAGGTGTCTAGTGAGGTACATGACAAATGGGCCATAATACTTGATGAGTGGTCTAATTAGGGAAGAGTAGACAGAGATGATTACCTCTGTCTTCCTGGATGAAAAACCCTTGGTAATGCAATGTGGCACATAGAAGGACTTCCTGAGCACAGCGGCAATGTGGTGGATGAAGGAGAAATTGTTGTCAACTTGTGTCCCCAGATCTCTTATAACACCTACAGCGTTCATTGGGCTCCCATCAATGTGATACTTAATGAGAACTGAGTGCTTTACCAAAGGGGATGATGATGCATTTTGTGGTGTTAAGCTTCTGGCCATGGTTTCCACACCACTCATTGGTCTCAGTGAGGCTTTTCTGTAGGATGTCTACATCACTTGTGGAGTTAATGATGGCTCCCAGCTTGCAGTCCTCTGTGACCTTGGTCAGCCAGAGTTCCTCTGTGTTGGGTGGACTCCTGAGAAGTAGATGCTGGACAGAAGACTACCCAGTACTGATCCATGTGGGGCTTGCCAGTCTGACTTGAAGTTTGCCACTGTCACACTGCGTGTTCTGTGAACCAGTTTGCAACCCACCTACTGATATAGGGGTTGACACCTCATTTGTTGGGTTTATCAATAATTACTGACTGAGGAATGGTATCAAAAGCCTTGGTCAGATTGAGGTAGGTTGTATGCAGTGCCTTACCATCATACGCAACCCTGGTGACTCACTCAAAGAAGTCAACCAGGTTGAGCAGGTATGATCTGCCATTCACAAAGCCAAACTCTGTGGGGTTCAGAGTTAGGAGATTATCTATATTTTTGTCAATCAGGTCCTTGATGATGCAGTCCATACCTGTACACAGTAGACTCATCAAGCTAATGGGCCCATAATCCCCAGGGTCTGTAGTTGCTACCCCTTTATGGAGAGGGATGACTGTAACAGTGTGTCATATTAGAGGGACAAAGCCTGAGGTGAGGCTGTGACTGAACAGGGCACACAGATGTAGTGACTTGTCTCTTTGTACATTGTGTAGAACACATCCACGGATATGTTTGGGTCCCATGGAAGCTGTATTCTTGCTGTGGATAATGCAGGTCTAACCTGGGCTGCAGTAATGCTGGGTGCCTGGCATTCATTTGCCATTGTGATTGTTCCCTTTTCGGAGGGGGAGTGAGGGGTAAAGCTGGCACTGAATGTGTTGGTAAGACTGTTGCCTATATGTTGGCTCAGGACAGGAGTTAGCATTGTGCAGTAACTCACGGCACTTGTGGGTATTGCTGTGGAGGTTGTTGGTATAACTATTAAAGGCTTTTGTGATTGTTGTCAGTATCTGCTGCAATTCTGGCTTCATAGCTGGCTGCAGATGATTCCATGAGGGATCCCAAGTTGTTGTTGAGGGTAATAAGGGGGTTTACCAGTCTTGGGAGTCCACCTTTTTCTGCAACAGTGACTTCCTTCTGTTGTACACTTTAGTAATGGCAGGGGACCATCACATTAGCTTCCAGTGTTTGGAGGACAGCGTCTTGGTTCTGTTGGCTATGGCTAGTACCATGCATTCATGTACATGTTTGTACAGTGCATTTGTGTATGAGATGACAGTCATGCAGCTATTTTCCATTGGCATGGGTGCAGTGAAGTCATCCTCCCCTATTTTTATGACTCCAAAGTTAGGTTTGGAGAGGTTTTTCAAGGTGGTTACCTTTGTGGGGGGTGTGGGTGAGATGTGGATTGCCATGGTGATTACATCATGTTTGGATCTGACCAGGTAGGGATTGACTACTGTTGTAGAGCAATGGTCCCATATGTAAGTAAACAGCACAGGTCAAGGTTATTCCATCCTCTACTGGGGGTCAGTATGAGCCAGTCCAGAGCATTGGAACTGATGAATTTTAGGAAGCATTGGGCCAGTATATTGGTGCTTGACTACTTTTCCCAGTTGATGGAGGAGTAGTTAAAGTCTCCTACTATGTCAGTGTTGGGTTGTACCTTGATAGACACCATGGTGTTGAGGAATGTGGATTGACAGTCTAGGGACATTGATGTGGACCCATAGCAGGCTATGACCTGGATTATACTATTATGCAAAGTCAGTTGTACCTGAAGTATCCCAGATGCATATGCCGGGATGCTAGTCTGGAGGTGTGTGTATCTCTTATGAATATGAAGACACCCCCACCGCTGAAGCTGTGGTCGATGTTTTGGGGCTGACAGCTGTGGAATGTGTCATAGCCTGTTAGCACAGAGCTGCTGTCTGCTACTGTAAACCAGGTCTCCGTTACAGCACAACTGTCAATGTTCTCCATTTTGAGAAGTGCTTTTAATGACTGCATCTTGAGAGTTAGATGTCTACTGTTGAGCAGCATGACCCTCAGATTGCATTCATGTCTAGTGGTTACGGTGATAATGTGATTTGGAACACTGCCTAAAAAGGCACTTTAGGGGCGGCAAGAGACTTAGTCTGTACCTGGAAACCCAGGGGTGACAGATGCAGGCCATCCCTGGCACGGCATTGAGGTCTGTCAATCATGCTATCATAAGCAGACTGAGACTGGATCCCCTGAAAATGACAAACAATATGTAAGCTAATGTTAGTCAATCATTTGTTGATAGTACTGCAGCATCATTCATGTGGTAACTACATAGCACTGTAGTACAAATAACTACATAGGCAGGGATTCTAATCTCAATACTGGCAAGTGTGTGTGTGTGTGTGTGTGTGTGTGTGTGTGTGTGTGTGTGTGTGTGTGTGTGTGTGTGTGTGTTTGTGTGTGTGTGACAGAGAGAATCATATACTGTGTGAGTTATACCATTTTGAGTTGTGTACTACCTTTTACACTTCCCCTCATCCTAATTAACAAGTCCTGTTGTATAATTCACCTTAGAAGTACCTTTGGAGTAAGTGAAACTGTATACTCTCCATGGCATGTCTGATAGCTGTGTAACACTATAGCAGAAATAACTAGATAGGCAGGAGTTCTAATCTCAATACTGGCAACTATTTTTTGTGTGTGAGAATCATATACTCTGGAGCCTTTACAGCCTACCCCAAAGGATTACCCTGGCTTAGTGTCACCTGACATTAGTTCTCAGTGCCTCTGTTGAGTAGAGACACTGGAGTGATCCACGGGGTGAATTTTCTATTTCTCATTCATTCATCAGGATTTCTCTTGAAGAAGGCCAGTGAGGTGCCCTGTTATGTATGGGAAGTCTATTCCATAACATGGGCAGTCTTTGGGTTATGAACCTGTCCCTCCAGCATGTTCTGTTAATTATGGTAATGAGGTTGAGGTTTCTGGAGCATGTGATACAGGAGGATTGGGATTTCTTTAGATGTAGCATTTGTAACAGAGCTTGGTCAGACATGGCTTCGTAAGTCAAGCAGAGATTGCCTCTAAGTAGGTAATATGAGACAGAGAATAGTTGGAGTTGTTTCAGTCTGTCCATATAGGACAACTGTTTAAGGCCTAGGATCATCTTTGTGAAGTACTTTTTTGGCCTCTTCATTTGTTACAGCTGTATAATGAAGTATATGCCAAATGGGGCATTGTACTCAATGATTGGCGTAATGAGGGAAGAGTACATGGAGACAATGACCTCTTTCTTCCTGGATGAAAAACCCTTAGTAATGAGATCTGCCACATAGAATAACTTTCTGACCACAGTGGCAATGTGGTGGTCAAAAGAGATGTTGCTCTCAACCTGTATTCCCAGATCTCTTATAACACCTTCTTGTGTTCAGTGGACTACCCTTGATGTGGTAATTTATGGGAACTGAGTTTTTCCCAAAGGGGATGACGACACATTTTCTGACATTGAGCTTAAGGCCATGGTTCTGACGCCAGTCGTTAGTCTCAGTGAGGCCTTTCTGCAGGATGTCAACATCACTTGGGGAGTTAATAATAGCTCCCAACTTGCAATCGTCTGTGAACATTTCAACCAGAGTCCTATTGTGTTGGCCTGGATTTCAGAGAAGTAGATACCAAACAGGAGAGGACCCAGGACCGAACCCTGTGGGACTCTACCCATGACTGGTCGGCAGTCTGACTTGGAGTCAGCTACTTTCACACTGTGGATTCTATCTGTGGACCAGTTTGCAACCCACCTAGTGATACAGGGGTTGATGCCTACTTAGTGAGTTTTTCTATGATTCCTGCATGGAGAATGGTATCAATGGCCAGATCAAGGTAGGCTGTATGAACCACCTTGCTTCATCCACAGCTCTGGTGAGTGAATCAAAGAAGTTGACCAGGTTGAGCAGGCATGATCTATCCTTCATGAAACCAAACTGTGTGGGATCCAGAGTTTGGACATTCCCTATATCCTTGTTTATTAGGTCAATGATGATGCATTCCATAGCTTTGCATATCAGACTTGTCAGGCTAATGGGGCAATAATTCCCAGGGTCTGTAGTATTTGTGTGCTGTGGCATTCACTATGTGCCTGTGCATCCATGACAGCCAGGAACATGGGTCTGGTAACTCCTTCTGTGGCACTTGCAACAGTGGCCTAATGAGCAGCATTCCTCCTGCAAGCACTCCTGTCCATCCGCCTGTGTGGGACCTCGTCTGCACTCTGGCTTTAGCCAGTGTCTACACTCACACCTGCCATAGGCATCACACTAGCCTGTTCAATGCCACCACCTGCCAACTGTTCATCATTTGTGGCCACTGGTGATGGGGTATGTGTGAGCATTATCACTGTGTGCAGGGATGGTGTGGACAAGAGTGGGATGCCAACCAATGGCACAGATTTTGCCCCTGACAACCCCAACTGTACCTCACTATTCCTATCATCATTGTCAGAGTCTGCAGAGATAATGACATCAGTTTCCAAAAGGGGGAGGGACCCCAAACCCCATTGCCATCTGTGAGGGGAAGACAACATATGTACATTAATACCTGCACTTTGACATTGTTGGCTGGTACACACACACACACACACACACACACACACACACACACACACACACACACACACTTAGTTACAGGTTAGGTGGCACAAATCTGTTACGCAGACCACATATTACCCAAATGGTGACATGCATGACACATGGCCCTCAACATCATGCATTGCAGCCAGTTTTACTACATGTATCTAACAATATAGAACTCTGGGATTCATGATTAGTGTTAGTATGTGATGGCCATTCCCCAGCACAGACTGCACCCATGTGCACATCATTGCTGTTCATCTGTTCATCTGTATAGCACAGTGGGAAGTACTACAGCACATACCTCACAACTGTACAGATCCTCGCAGGGTGTGTAGAAGTCTGGCTCATATGTTGCTCTATTTCTCTTAACCCCTGTGTTTCCCTGATACATAAGTGGGATGATCTGAGGAGTGACTCACTGATTAATGACATACATTTGAATGTCAGACATCCAAATCAGCAGTGAATGTATGGTCACGCAGTTCCTGTTACACCACCAACCTTCTAAGCTTACAGTGGATATGATAAGTGTACACAACCCTGTTAACATGCCATGTTCTTGTAGTATACAAGATGAGACTGCAATAATGCATTCAAATATGTTACCCACCATTCATGTGAGATATGACCTGTGCAATTCAATCCAATCGATAAACAAACACGTGTTATATGTAAAATATAATGACTGCAATATGTACTATATGGTGATTGCATAATTGTGCACAACCTTAAAATGATACTTTGGTGAAGAACCTTGTAAGTGACTTACAGCATTCACTCTTCTTGTGAAGGTGTCTATCAGCATGGCAAACCTTGACTTGGCATTATTTGGCCACTCTTCCATGCAAAGGTCACCCAACTCTGTCAGATTGCAAGGACATCTCATGTGCACAGACCTCGTCAGGTCAAACTGGTGTTTTTCTGTCTGGTGTAGGTGTAGGCTCTGGCTGGGCCAATCCATAACCATGAGTGTGTTTAGGTGGAGCCATTCTTAGGTAGCTTTGGATTTATGCTTAGGGTCTTTGTCATGTTGAAGGCTGACACACTGGATTTTGAGCAGACGTGGGTGTTATTTGGAAATGTTCAGAATTCCCACCACCATGATTACAGGCCCTGTTCTGGCTTTGGAATGGGATCCCCACAGTGGGCTACTGACACCAGTGTGATTCACCATGGGGATGCTGGTCTTCAGGTTATGAGAGGTGTTGCTTGTGCACCACGCATACCTTTTGGTATTGTGGCTGTGAGGTCAATCCATAGTCTAATTACACCAAAACACATTTTCACACATGCCTTTGGGAGATGTGATGTGCTATATTGCAATTTGTATCCACCCCTGGATGTTTTCTGGCGTGGGGAAATGCTTCCATATTCTGACCCTACCCCATGGGTCAGACATATGCAGAATATGGGACAGTGTTCTCACAGGTAGTACACAACACCAGTACTAGCAAGAGATACCTGCAACTCCCTCAGTGTTGCTGTATGTCCCCTAGAAGCCTCCCTGACCAGGTCTTGACATGTCTTTTTGGAGGGATGTCAGATTCTTTTCAACAGCACTGCTGTCCCATATTCAATCTACCTTTTGACAACTGTCTCCACTGTGTTCCATTGTGTATGCAATGCTGTGGTAATATTATTGTACCCTACTTTTGACTGCTACCTTTCAAATATGATATCCCTTTGCTGCTTTGTAAGCTGTTTGCAAGCCATGGCTATTGCTGTTGCAGGTAACTGAGCAAATGTCATGATTATCCCACTTGGACAGCAGACTGTTATTTGGTGTTACTCAGAGTGCCCTTAGTTGATGGCAGGTGAGTACCCAAGCAGACTGTATGCTGTCAGTAAATCACAAGCTGCTGCAATAACATATTATTTGAAGGGCGTGCACACATATGCCTCCAGCTTATTGTCAGGTTTGTATACTTCATATTTGGTGAATTGTTCATGTCATAGGTCACATTACAGTTTGAAAAAGGTGCGGACTGATATATTGTGGTCTCAATTTATAATATATATCACAAAACAACTGGCATCTTAACAGGGCTGTGTACACTGTTTATATCCACTTTATGACAGTAATGTTTCACACATGTCCCTACCTTAGGCCGTTTGTCCCCCCATTTTGTTGGTGTCTGTCCAGACGTCTTGCACTGATAGGTTGTGAGGTATGATACAGGGATGTTACATTTTCATCAGCTAGGCCCCTGTGGTGACCACTGTGATGCAATGTAGTTAAATCCAACACAAGTGAACATGCACATAAAGCAATATGGCTATGAGTGACAGTTGTGTGCATGATACATTGCATGGCCTTTACATGCCTGGAGTATTGGCAAACCACAACAGAAAAATTGCATACTCACCAGCTGCAGGCTGCCATCCCACATGCAGACCGGAGGGTCCTAGGTAGTTGTAGGAGGGAAATACTGTCAGCAGACCCTCATGCGGCATTGGTACAGGATGGATGCAGCATGTCTGCACATTTACAGTACAACCCCCAATACTACACAATTTGCTGCCCTTCACCATAGATGTACATGTCTGTGCATTAGAAAACCCCATCCACAACTGCAATGTATGCCTGCTACACTAGTCTAGTAATCTACACTGGGGCCTTACCTGTACACTACTTGTCCATTGTCTGGGTGCCATCCACTGCCGATATGGGGGGGGGGGTCTGTACTCTGTTGTTGTACTGGGATGGGTGCCCCAAGGTACCCGAGGAGCTCCCCTGTTGGTGTCAGTGTGGCTGCATGGCCAGACCCACACCTATGGCTGTGCGGTCCCTGGCAACTGCAGCAGCCCTTTGCCAGGCATGGTGTATGAGGTCAATTTCACGATGCCGGACCTATGCATGTACTTGCATGCACACCAACATCATTTACCCTGTGAACAAGGTCATTCCACAGGCTGGTCCTCTCCTGCAGATATTGCTGGCTCCAGCGAAACATAATGGCATGATTCTATAGTATGACTTTTGTGATTATATTTGTCTCAGCCGCTGAGAAAGTTGACATCTGCTGATGCAACATTGTCCCTGGAAGACATAAAAAGGGAGACACATCACAGAACCTCATACATTTGGCAATAGTATCTACAGAGCCTGCACAGCTACATTGAATACCAGTATCCACCACTCACAACAACACCATACCCCTGTAATGTATCTGCACTGTATCTGCTTGCATTGCACTGCTAGTCCTGAAGTGTTATATTCCCTCCAATGAGGGCTAGTTGATTTCATTATCCTGTACTCCTTATTCATGTCTGTGTAGAGGGATGACATTGACCATCTTCCGTGTGGATGGTGCCAATGCTTGGTGTGACTACAGTGTGTAATGTAGCTGGGAGAACATGTCTGATTTCATGCAGGATGCAGACAGGGATGTTATCAGGTCCTATGGATACTTATGTTTGTTGCCTTTCAGTAGGCAATATGTACCTGCTCACTGGTAATGAGGGGAGGGGTGTGGGTGCTGTGCATATCCACCTCTAATGATGCTGAACCAGGGGGTGATGGTTGCCCTAAACCTATTTGCAGCAGGTTGGTTATAGCTATGTTGTGTGTGTGTATGTGGTCTGACTGGTCAGCATTACAGGGTGGGTTGGTTTGTTGCCTTAGAGATTGCAGACATATGTGAAGATGGCCTTGTGATTGGCCTTGGTGGATGTATCCAATTTGTACTCATAGTTAGCCTTACAGTACTCCACCTGTGACCTTATATGCTTGATCAGACAAAGGCTGGCTTGATGCCAAGTTGGTGCATGCTCCTGATTTGCCCTGTACAGCCAATATAGGGACCAAGTCTGTAGTTTGTGTATTGCTGCTGTCCACCACAGGCATTCAGTCTACCTTGAGGGGGTTGATGTTGTCCTTTTGGATATTGCTGAGGCCATAAAGCTATGTAGGTGCCCACATAGTATTGTGTTGTGGGTCTGGACACAGCTGCTAGTTCCAACATATGGGATGTCCTTCATGTGGGCCTTGCTCATTTTCCTTGCCTGTGTGGGGGATATTACAGAGGTGTGGAGGCTATAGTTTCACAGACAGTAGGTGGAAACACCTCACAGGACAGGACATGTGGAGACAGCTCAACAACATGGGGAACAAAGCTCCATATTTTGGTACAGATTGTATGTCATCAGTGCTGTTATACATATGGAGGGTTGCTACATTGACAGGGTTTGTCTGGACATGCATTTACTGGTGACTTGACATCTGACAGTAATATGCCTCTGACATACCTCTCAACTGGCATATTGTCTACAGACTGGCTAGATGTTTGCCTATTATGCTTGGTCTGTTCCTCGAACAACACCTGTTTTTGTGGGGTTGGTAGGATAATGTGAGGATTGTAGTCAGTAAGTGTTGACATCCATTGATGTTCCAGACATCATATTCTTCAGGGATGTTATGTGACAGCAACACATGCAACACCAGCTACTGTTTCAGTTTGTAACACCATTATGTGTGATATGTCCCTCTTTCCAGCCCCTTGTCTCACAAGTATGCCATCCATTGTCCAGATGTCCTGCATTATGAGGTGCAGAGGTATGGTATATCATTAATTACCAACTGCACTCTAGTTATGCCAATGACCTGACAGACTCCTGGTCTTGGTATGCAGCGGTGGCCAGGGTATGCATCCACACCCTGGTAATTCTGTGGAAATCTGCACATATGACAGTTATGTATGTCTGGCCATTGTGAATAGACTGTCAAGATTGTGTAGCACTGTTGTGTGTATATGTTTGTTGGGCTGGGTAGGGAAAGTAGCAGATGTGAGTGCCATACATCCTTTACCTATCTGACTCTGCATGCTGCTGGTGGTCTATCAGGTCTGTATGCTTGTAGTGGCTGACTGTGACATGTCCTGTAACACCTCAGGATTCATAGTACACTGTGAATTGGGGCACTATATGTAAGGGTAATGTGTGAGTGGCAAACGGTATGTGGTTGCTCACACAGTATTATACTGTTGTGTTCAGTTTGCTTACTGGTATGTTGCAATGACTGTTGTGCATTTGTTTGGGGGTATGCACTTGCACACCAGTGTTACATCCCTTTACTGTCTGTTATATTTGCTAATGCATGTGTACAGCCCCAGAGCTGGACCAGGGTAGTGTTATGTCAGTCTGATTGTAGTTTGCACAATTGCTCGGTAGCTCAGTGTAGTTTTACTAATGTTGTGTTATGTCAACATATTCATAGGATGTCCAGTTGTCTGGCCGATATCTTTGGTCTGGTCCCCATGACTGTTATGTAGGCATGACACATCAATTTGATTATGTAGGGATTGAAGTCAGTAACTAAAGAGAAGCAATTGAGTCCTAGAATTGTGATATTTCAGTCGATATATGTTAGGACATAGGTTCATAGGTTCATAGGTTCATACTAGGCTATCTGCCTGAGGGCATTTATAAGCCTAGCCCATAGTTTTGTGGCTTACACCACCCCTTTAGTTTGGAGAAACTATGCCCATTATTTTGCTGTGCCTCTGTCGAGCAGTGACACTGAGGTAACCCCTGGGGTGTATCTGCGATCTCCCATCCATTGGTCAAGATTCCTCTTGAACCAGGCCAGCGAGGTGCTCTGCCTCACATAAACCGGGATTTTGTTCCACAGCATAGGGAGTCTTTGGGTGATGAATCTATCCCTCCAGCACGTCCTATTAATAACCGTGTCGAGGTTTAAGTCTCCCGCCCTTGCGGCTCTGAGGGATCTAGATTTTTTGAGATGAAGCATGTTCATCAAATCTGGGTTTGACATGGCCTTGTATGTCAGGCATAGGTCACCTCTGAGCAAGCGGTAAGCAGCTGAATATAACTGGAGTTCTTTCAGTCGGGCAGCATAAGACAGATTTTTGAGACCCTTTATCCTTTTGGTGAGGAACTTTTGTGGCCTCTCCATACACTGTTACTACATGAACTTTCTCAACTTATCTACTGACGTATTTTGGACATGTCCCTATTTACAGGCCTTTGCCCCCCACTTTGTCAGGCTTGGTCCAGATTCATTGCATGAAGAATGTCCAGATGTTTGAACCGTACTTTTGTTCAGTTCCACAATGGATTTCTATTTGTCTGGTAAATCATGGCGATGATCCAAGGCTTTATATCAATATATATATATATATATATATATATATATATATATATATATATATATACATATATATATATATATATATATATATATATATATATATATGTGTGTGTAAGTGTGTGTGTGTGTGTATATATATATATATATATATATATATATATATATATATATATATATAAAATGACGATACTTTTTTATATGTTTCATCATACACACACACACACACATATATATATATATATATATATATATATATGTGTGTGTGTGTGTGTGTATATATATATATATATGTGTGTATATATATATATATATATATATATATATATATATATATATATATATATATATATATATATATATATATATATATATATATATATATATACACACACACACACATGTATATGTCTATATACAACACACAAAAGGTTCCACAAAGCTTTCTCCCAAATGTTGTATGCCTCTATTGCATGATATGTTTGTAAAAGCAGCTTTAATTCCTAGAGCTGAGATGGTGTAGTGGTACATTCCTCTGACTGTAGTGCTCAGGGTCATTGGTTCAACATTTTTTTTTTTATTATTATTAATGTTAAATGACCAGAATTCAGGATATGCTTCTTCACAGCTCACATGGGGTAGTGGCATTTTGCTGCGATTGTAAAGGACAGCATCCCGGGTTTGGGACTTGGCAGGGCTGACTATTTTGTTGCTGGGCAGAACAAGGTCTGATGGATATAGACTGATTAAGGCACGTTTAAGCATATTATACTTATAATGTTATATTTAAGCAATAACCCACAGCTGGGTGTGGGTAATGCTGGATTTACCCAAGGTTGGTGTGGTTTGGTCATGAGGGTAAAGCCCGAGTGACCAAACAAAGCCAACTATGGGTAAATCCAGCATTGCCCACACCCGGCTCTGGGTTATTGTTATTATGCAATGAGATTACTTAAGAAAAACAATACTTACCTTTTTTAAATAATGTCATTGTCCACCCTTCCATGGTTTTCCGGTATCCTGAGGCATTTGTGATGTACTGCGCATGCATAAGGGATGTGTTCCCATGCTTACGCAGCACATCAGTGTTGTGCAGTGGTAGCAACAGAGATAAGAAGATCTCCATTGCTTTTAACATATCTTGGTATGTTATACCAGTTGAAGAACTCATATAACATAGTGAGATATTTATAAAAGCAACGGAGAGCTTCCTTTTTCTGTTGAAATGAAGATCTCTGTTGCAATTTTTTATATCTTACTATGTCATACGAGTTCTTCAACTCATAAAATATAGCAAGATATGTTAAAAAAAAAACAATGGAGATCTTTGTTTTTCCATTGCTATCTCTGCAGAAACAAATAACCAAAGAACAGGAGATATACAAATGGACAAAAGTCCGGGCAACCAGCCCTTTTTCCATTAGTATACTCTCAGATTTACAATGGGCACTCTGATTGGCCTGGCCAGTTAGCATACTTGTTTTTGTATGTTAATGGCCAGTCATTGTATAATATAAAATAATATTTACATACACATTATAATTTTATGTTTACCTTCCATGACATCCCCCTATGTGCTTTCATTACATTAAATTCTTGTGTGACTATACTGTATGAGGCACATGTGTTTATATGGAGATTCATATATTTTCTACAATGACATCTCACTTTTGGAGCTGCTACACTACCCTGGTTGATAAAAAAATATTTGCTACATAATTTAAGTTTACTAAAATAATTTTAACACTACTTTTACATGGGAAAATAAGTTGGAGCTTTTGGAACTCAAACCATGAACACTTGCATAAAAAGCTACAACTCTAACCACTACACTATCTTGGTATGACATTTTCAGTTTTCTATTTTCATTTAGCTCCTATGGGATGTATACGCTATGCTAAGGGAGCAGCCATAACGTACACACCCACTTAGCTACACTTAAACATTCCTTAGGGTATTAAAATAAGTATATATTATTATTATATTTTTAGGTTATATGGGTGTGCATTGTGGTGTTCTGACAACTACAAAAATAAGTATATATTATTATTATATTTTTAGGTTATATGGGTGTGTATTGTGGTGTTCTGACAGCTACTTGGGACTGTATTCGTGAAATACTGGCATTGATTGGGATTTCAGGCTTCTATGTGTGTTTCATACTAATGCATGACATGTTCTCGATCAACTTTGTGTGTTTGTGAGGCTGTGCTTCTGCTTTTTAACTTTGGGGGATTTATCCCCCGTTATGAATGAATTTTCACACATTTCCTGCTTTTGCAGGATGCAGAAGTGCCATACAGCACTTTAGCAATACAGGGTGTGTGTCACAGAAGCTGTGACACACCTCATGTATTGCTTGCTCTTACCATTTTAATGTCTTTGTCTGCAAACACTGAAATGATCAATTTTGCATTTCAGTGTCTGTGGACACTGAAATACTGGCATAATATTAGAGCAATGCTCTAATGGAACACAAATAGCCTTATTCTTGCACAGAGTGTTCCTGTATCCCAGGAACTTTTAATGTGTGTCTCTGACTTTCACAGTTTGATGCTGTTTCTCAGGAATCTCTTTTAGTTTGTAATAGTTTAAGGACTCAGTATCAAGGCTTAAACGTCCAACACATCACTAATTAATACACATCAAGAGTACTGTTGTACGGTTACCTCACATTTAACAGGTTAACTTAAAAAGAATAAACACAGGTCACATGACATGGAACTAACTAAATGGATGAAAAAAAGTGATAAGCTCCATTTTATTCAGATTTAAAATGGCTCATTTTGATGGGGGGATTCTTATTTTAAATTTCACCCAGCAGTCTTAGGACTGCGTTAACACAGTAGGTTGTAATAGACCAGCTTTTCAGAAGCAATGCAAATATCTTTGTATATTCTTGTAAAAAATGGAACACAGCAACGGTCAGTGAACACAAAATATATCTCATATGTAATAAAATGGGAAAAAAATAAATGAAATTCAGTGACTAAATAAATGGCCCAACTAATCAGATTAGCATGGTGCCAAATATGTCTTTTAATATGTGGCGATTATATTTGCAGAAATTATTTGCAGAATTACCTGTAGTAATTTCCAGAGAGGAGATATTTGCCTTGAATTCATCAGGGGTATTCAATGAGAAAGGAAATGCAATTTCACTTAAACCTCTCTTTATCTCTTCAAGCATTCCATGTTTTGTCTGCACATAAATGTCATATATAACGGAATCTATAATAAAGTTAAATACAAACAGTTAATAAAAGTGCCTTGATGTTTTCTGATACCTTCCAACTGTAGTTTAACAGTAGGTTAATGTAGCAAATATCACATTATTTGTAATATGCTTGGTATTAATGAGTTTGGAGTAAGTCAGAATACTGCATTATGCCCCAAGAACAGTGTCAGCTGATTGACATATGTTTTAGTGTTAAATGGTTAGGAGAGCTGAAAGTACATCCACATAAAATTAGTGACTTTACATAACTTTTTTTCTTAAAGTTTTGATGATATACAAGACATACTCAACTAAGTTCTGAAATAAAATTCACCTTAATAAGTAGCCATTCATTTTGGTTTGTACGTATAATTGATGCCATTAGGAATATTCAGAAACAAAGAGCACACGGTGTTATTTAAAACAGTGTGGTGAGAAGTGTTGTGCAGTGAGGGGAGATTTCAGAGGCATGTAAAGTGAAGCTTCTAGTGGGGGAAAACATGTTACACTCCATGTAAATGATTGCATAATGACATGTAAAGAGTGTCAACATTTAATGAGAGCCACCACTTATGTTGTTGTTGTCTTTCGACTTTTCCCGGTTAGGGGTCGCCACAGCGGAACTCCGGTCTGCTAATGATTGGCAGTAGATTTTCACGAACACCTAGGTGACAGCTCGACGTTCATCCTTCAGCGAAGGCACGCCTATTTACACATGTCTTTTGAACGCCCACCCAACCGCAGGGAGGACATGCAGACCCCACACAGAAGGCACTCCCCGCACTCCAGCCGAGAATCGAATGGGAGAACCTCTTGCTGTGAGGCAACAACGCCACCAGTGCACCACCATGGCTGCAGTGAGAGTCACCACTTATGTAAATGATAAAATCAAACATGGCTGTGTGATTAAGGAATGCATAAAATATATGGGATGAGCAACAGTTGTTAGCTTATCTTTATACAATCATTTCTATGTGAACAGGTGTATCAGTCATGATAAGATTGTAGGAGTAGCATTTATTGTGCTAATGGCCATTTCAGAAGGCAGTGCCTGTGATATTGCACACTACCACACTCTGCATCACAGTGGAGCTCATACTCCATGACTGGGATTTAGTTGAACATTACTACATGGACAGACATATCGTATGAGAGCTAATAGGCTGGTACTATTCTCACATGGAAAAAAGTGGGATGTGTGGAATCTCCTTCCCAGTAGACATGACGATCTGTGACATTAACCATTATCTTCTAAGAGAACCTTTCATAGGCCATTTACCAACCTATAGCCATTCTACCCCCACTTTCCAAAATGTTACAAAAACGCATTCATTCCTAATTCCTTTTCCATCTTCACAATAACAATCTCCTCTCCAACACTCAACATGGCTTCCGACCTCACCACAGCACCACTATTGCTCTACTCAGTTTTATTAAAATCAAAAAATCTGATACACCAGTAACCTAGTATCCTCCCTCTACTTAGATGTGCCAAAAGCTTTTCACACAGCTTCACAGCAATGCCTGCTCCATGACCTGTTCTACCTAGGGATCTCCCATTCATCCCTTAGCTGGTTACAGCTATCTCACCAACAGACTCCAGGCAGTACAATGGAAATAAGATCTCTCCCTTTCTATCTGCCTCTGTTGGCATATCTGAGGGATCTATTCTAGACCCGTTACTATTCAACATATTCACTTATAATCTTCCCAAAGCTACCAAAGAAGCCTTTATAGTACAATACACAGACAGTGTCACTCTCATATGCTCTGCATCAAGTCTGTCACCATCTACTTCAAATGTTAAAAAACAAATTAATGCTATTTTACCCAAATTTCTGTCAGGAAAAAAGTCCTTCAATATTACATCACCAAATAATACCTAAATTGAAACAGTTTCAACATAAAGCTTCTTGGTGTCTTAATTGATGATAACTTTAAAATATGATCAACACATCACTGTAGACTGGTTGGCAGCATCTTTTCTCAGCTCTGCACTCAAAAGATATTTCTGACAGGAATTTTTAAAAACTAGATATTGTAGACAAACCTATTTTGTTGAATTACTTCTACTAATATCACTAGAAGTCTACAGTGCAAAAAAATTGGCTTTAAACATTATTTTTCCTGTCAAAAACAAGAAGGAAGGTATCTGAATCTACTGAAAATGAGCTTTTCTAAGCATACCACACAGGACCAGACAATGAAAAAGGAGATACAGTCTTTATTAAATGCTATACAAGACTTGTCAGTGAAATTTGACAAAATGAATACCAAACTGGACACTTTTGAGGAGAGATCTACAAAACAAATACAGCAACTACAAGAAATAATGATGCAACAGAAGTCTCAAATAGCTGACATAGAGAGATCCTTAAATGATACTGAGGGCAGACTCTCAGAACAAGATCTTCAGCTACATTTTTATCACAACAAAATGCTTCATTACAAAATAAAATAGAGGATCTAGAGAACAGGTCCAGACAAAATAACCTTCGCATCTATGGGCTACCAGAGAAAACAGAGGGAGATAACATGGTGACTGTCCTTACTACCTGGTTACCAGAAGTTTTAAAATTGCCTGAAGCTCTTTCTTATGGAATTGAAAGAGCCCACAGATCCTTAAGAGCTGCTTCATCAACCATCAAATCAAATAATCACCCGAGATCAATAATAGTAAAGTTTTTTCATCACAGGACAAGGAACTTATTTTAAAAACAGCATGGTCAACTTCTCCAGTTAAATACAAAGACAACATAATCAGATTTGATAATGATTATTCTGCTGGAGTTATAACTGCAAGAAAAGAATGTCTCCCTCTGATAAAGGAATTTAAAAAAATACAACTTAAAGTCCACTTGCTGTTCCCTGCAAGAATAAAAATATTTTTTACTGAAGGTCCTAAAACTTTTGACACTCTGCAAGCAACAGTTTCTTATCTTTCAGCTAATAAAACCTTGGATAATGTGGAAGAAATGGGTTTCTCCCAATTTGGGGTTAAGCGTCACTTAGAAAAAAATGAATGGAGCACTGCTGACAAGAAGAAGAAGAAGAAACGATAAAAGACATATGAAAAACACAAACATTATTGTCTTCTATTTGCTCTGTAAGGCAAAAAAGTTCCTTGAAAGCATTCATGCTTTACACGTGTCAGTCTTTGAAACAATATAAATACAAGTTAAGCAGACATTTTATAACTAAAGGAAACAACCCTAAAAGAAAGCAAGGTAACATATCTTTCTCTATTACAGTGTAAATACTTACAGTCATGATTTTTCTAACTCTAAATGATGTTTAGATAGTTCATTTATAAATTACCTGCCTTTTACTGCTAGTATAGAATATGATGTATTTACACTGACATATTAATGTGGTGTGTTTAAATGAGCATGATTCCTTTTTATATTATTTACACTAAGCT
>NC_056729.1:1076919610-1076920746 GCF_019279795.1 Protopterus annectens
ATTGCTACACAAAAGATATATTAAAATAAAATATTTTCCTTTACAATTTAAACAAAACCAAATAGTTAAGTATTAAATCTATGTATAGTTGTGTTGCCTTAGTGTTTTATAAAATATTAAAAATAGATAAAGACTGTATTTAAGTAATCTGTAAAGATAGATACATGTATACTTAAAAGATATATAAGATACTTTTCATTATAAAACTACCATATGGCGGGGCCGGGGGAGGATGCTGAAATGCAGACTTGGAGAGATCGCTTGAATGATTAGATCATTCAAGGATGAGATGTTTTTTTCTCATGGAGGGGTTTGGTGGTTGTTTATCTTATATTGTTCTCAGTTATGATCTTGTAATTTACTTTTATTGGGTGTCTATAATCTATTGTAATACTGTTGGAAGAAGAAAGAACAAGTCATTCTCTTCATGTACACACATCTACACATTGTTACGAGTATATGAATATGGATAAAAGCAAAGCTAATATAAATCCAATTGCAAAATGTATATCTCTTAATGTAAATGGTTTAAATAATAGCTGCAAAGGATTCACGAAGCCTCCATGTAAGAGTTATAACTCTTACATGGAGGCTGCAGTTAAACGGAGTGATGTCAGCATGCTTTGCATATTCATGAGAGCATGCTGAATCACACCTAAGTCTAACACGGTCCATGTAAGACAGTAGGGGGTGTGTCCATAGGCTGAGCCCTGCAAGCGGACACGCCCCCAGAAGTGTAAAAGTGCCCAAAGTAAACACCCACAACAGAGTCCACGGAAATGAGAATAAACACAACACAACACATGCCCCCACAGACTATGAACATAAAATATATAAATGAACATGTTATATATTTTTTTTAAATTGTAAAGATGTTTAACCGTGAGTGCGCTCGTTTGCGCAGGCATGCCCGTAGTGCAGCTACAGTTAGCAGTCAGTGGCAAAGCATATAAGAACTAAATATGCAAAATAAGCCAAGAAGCAATAGCGCAGCGGTAGAGATGTTGGCTGAAGAGCAGTCATTCATGGTTCGAGCCCCCCCAACACCATTTTTTTTTTCAAAATAAGCAAGAAACAAGTCCCTGACAAATATGTACACATAAAACCACAATTTATGTAAAATGTAATGAAATAGC
>NC_056729.1:1076921246-1076939797 GCF_019279795.1 Protopterus annectens
TTTAATTCTTAAATAAAATTTTAAAAAGTTTGCTTCATCTGAAAGAAGGTTTCCCCCGTCCTCGGAATAAAACCTTGGAGACCCTTTTCCTTCCACTCCTGCCAAGAAGGCTGCTCGATGCCTCAGTATCGACTCGGCTTCGGAGCCGGAGCAGGTGGCTGGGGCATCCCGAGGCGGAAGTCACCTTCGCGTCGGGCTCCACACTCTCGGAGCCCGACAAGGGTCACCCGCTCGAACATTCTCCTCTCCCTCGGCGCCGGGTGTCTACCTCGGCACCGATGGAATCTGGTAGTGTGTATTAATGTTCCTCAGTAGCCGACTTCATCCAGGAGTCGCCTGGGGAGCCGGGTCCCCCCTAGTCCCTTGGGGCCGAGAGGATATTCTCGAACCCGTTCTGTTTCCTCTCGGTCTTGAGAATGTCGGATTCTGATATAGACAGGGTGCTCCAAAGACTTTTCCAGTCCCCAGTCTTCCAAAAATTTGTTTTCGGCTCCGACTCCAGTTGGCTTAGCGGAGCCGATGGCCATGACCCATCCCATTGCTATTCCTCCTCCGACTGCTTGACTCCGGCCGGAGCAGGTGCTCTTGGGCCGGGTGGAGATCTCAGGGAAGTCGGCTCCGACCCGCTACTTGCCAACCAGGCCCCTCGGGTCCGGCGAGTTTGAGTACGATAGGACTTCTTCGGCTGGACCCGAGGGTGATGTTTCGGGACCGACAAGCTTTCGGTTCGAAAGCCTCCCTCGGTGCTTCACTGGCGGGACTTCCGCCTACTATCATGGCCCCGAGACTGGACGCTCCCAGGATTCTGGAGGTCAGGCTTTCCAGAGCCATGAGGAGTGCCTTAGCCCAAATCCTCTTCTGCCATCTCTCCGGTTTTACCAGCACCTTCCCTGGGCGTGGAGACTGGGTCTTTGGTAGTTCCCCTGTCTGTGGCCAAGCGGAGCCCCCGAGGCCTGAGGTTACCCCAGTGGGGATTCCCTCTTCCTGAGGGTTTTTCTCGAGTCATCTCAGAGAACCCCCAAGGAAGAGATCGTACAGAGGAAGGCCACGTGGACTCCCAGTCTATCACAAGAGCAGGACACGGATATGGATGATGCAGAGGGGTCCCCTAAGTCGTCCTCTGATGTCTCCTTTGCAGACATCTTAGAGATCCTCAAACAACGAGGGGCTGGATGTCCAAACCCCCTCTGCGGGCACGAATCAGTGCTCCTCTTGGCCTTTGGGGCTCAGCCCTCCGCGCTCCTGGGTGTCTCCGCCTAAACTGAGCTTCTGGATTTAGTTTGTGAGGCAGTGGGAACATTCCGGATACTGTGAACCAGTCCCTTCCGTCCAAACAAATTCTTATCTGCTCCCCGAGAAGCGAGTTCCTTACTAATGGAGTGGCGGTAGATGCCATGGTGGTGGCATCCATACACAGCAGGACGTGGCAGAGGCTTTCAGCGTCCATCCATCCTCCTAATAAGGAGTCTAGGAGTATGGATAGGTATGGGAAGCGCACCCTGACTTCAGCGGCCTTTACCTTAAGGTCTCTGAATTATTTGGCACATTTTACTAGGCTTCAGAGGGATCTGGTCAAGGAGTTGTCAGAACCCCTCTCGGGTAACCTACCTGAGCAGCTAGCCCAGTCCGTTAACTCTCAGTTAGCTATCCTGACGCGTCAATTGCTAACTTCGTCCATGAGGCTCATATCCTATGCGGCCGAAGGGTAGAAAACAGGCACAACTTTGGCGTGGCTCACGTAGACAGGCCTGGCTCCGCTTGTGTCAGTTCTGCGGAGGCCTTCAAGTCTTCCTTCGCCCGGCTCCTTTGATGGGTCCTCATTGTTTTGGACCCAAGGTGAAAGACACCCTTACCGCTGTGAGCAAGAGGGAAAAACGTTATCTGCCGTGGGGCCGTTATTCCACTCCCTTCGGCCTTACCCCAAGGCCAAAGGAGGGGAAAATGTGGTTCCGGAAATCTAGCAAGTTTTTCTCCCAACAGCAGGAAGATTCCCCGTCCAGAGGCAGAGGAAATTTTCAGAGACGCCGTCCCAGAGGCGGCAGAGGGCCCCGCAATTCTGGAGACCGCGAGTCCTTTCGTGGCTCTTCAGCCTCCCACACGACATGAGGGATTGCCCGGCTGTGCTGCTCAGGAGCCAGTCGGGTGTCGTTTTGCCAAGCACCTAAAAGCCTGGGAGTCAATCACTCAGGACAGATGGGTGCTTGGGATAATTGCCGGAGGTTACACCATCCCATTCAAATACTCACCCCCTCCGTCCAAGAGAATCCCGGACCCACCACCCAGTCAAAGGGAAATAGCAGCAGGAAGCTTCAGCTGCTACAAAGGAGTCATCCAACCGGTCCCCACAGACCAAATCGGATCAGGAAATTACTCCAGGTTCTTTTAGTGCCAAAAAGACAGGGGACCTGAGACCAATATTGGATCTCAGCAGACTGAACCTATCCGTTCACGAAATCCAAATTCCGAATGGTCACGTTGCAATCCATTCTCCCGTTGTTGGAGAAGGATGTTTGGATGTGCTCCATAGACCTCAAGGATGCCTATTATCACATACCCGATACATCAGGCGTCAGGAGGTATCTGCGCTTCAGCCTGGGAGCCAGTCATTACCAATTTTGTGCTCTGCCCTTTGGTCTCACCCACAGCCCCCAGGGTGTTCACCAAGTGTTTGGCAGTTGTGACGGCTCACCTCAGGAGTCTTGGATTCCAAGTGTTTCCCTATCTCGGCGACTGGCTCTGACTGCCACCACCAGGCATCTACTTATGGACAACCTCAAAGCCACCATCTCCCTGGGTGTTTCCCTGGGGATTACATTCAATTGGTCAAAGTCTGTCTTGCTGCCCTCTCAGCGCATAAAGTTTATAGGAGCAGAGATAGACTCAAGATTGATGCGTGTCTTTCTTCCTGCGAAAGGATCCGAACCTTACAGGGCCAAGTTCAAGCTCTGATCTCGAGATCCAAAGCCCCAGCCAGGATGGTCCTACAGGTTCTAGGCTCAATGTCTGCCACGGTACTTTTAGTTCCTCTAGCAAGGTTACACATGAGGATTCTTCAGTGGCTCTTATCAACTCAATGGACCTTTCAAGATCTCCCCCACAATCATCACATCATGATTACGAAATATGCAAAGGGACCTCGCTGGTGGCTTCAGACATCCAACTTAGATCAGGGCAAACCCTTTGTTCTTCCCCCTCCAGCGGTTACCCTGACGACAGATGCCTCCCAGTTAGGGTGGGGGGGGCATTGTCTGGGCAGGCTAGTTCAGGGCTCCTGGCTTCCGGCCGTAGCTCATCTCCACATCAACGTGTTGGAGATGAGGGCTGTACTTCTATCCCTACAGGCCTTACACAAGTTCCTTCCTCAGGGTATCATCGCCATCCACACAGACAACATGTCGGTGGTTTGGTATCTGAATAAACAAGGAGGGAGCAGCTTTTATCTCCTTTGCAGAGAGGCTATGAGAGTGTGGGAATGGGCTGTAGCTACCAACCGCTTCTTGGTAGCGACCCACATCCCGAAAGTCAAATGTATTGGCGGACAAATTAAGCAGGACAATTCTCTCTCCTCACGAATGGTCTCTAAACCGCATAGTAGCAGCCCAGGTTTTCAAGAGATGGGGACGCGTGCTGCGACCTATTTGCGACTCCACAAAACACCAAGTGCCAAAGGTTCTTCTCCTTGATTCCACATCAGGAAGTACCGCCATGGATGCTCTAGCTCAACCCTGGCCAACAGGGTTGCTTTTATGCTTTTCCTCCAATCCCACTCCTTCCCAAAGTCATTCAAAAAAGCTTCTCAGCTAAGGTCTTCAATGATTCTGATTGCCCCATACTGGCCTCGTCAGATATGGTTTCCTTACCTGAAAAAGCATGCGGTGGACGATCCGTGGACCTTAGACCTGATCCCGGATTTGCTAATCCATCAGTCGGGACATTGGCATCAGTCCTTCAATCTCTGAAATTGACAGCTATCCTCCACTTCCGACCTTAGTCAGAAGCCACACACTAGACCCGGAAGTTGTTCACATTTTGTCTTCGACCCATAAACCCACCACTAACAAATTGTACCTCAGTAAGTGGAAGAGGTTTGCTATCTGGGCTCAACTCAAGGGCTTAGACCCTATCACTGCTCCTGTCCCAGAGGTTTTGAAATTCTTAACATCCCTATTTAATCAGGGATCTTCTGTCTCAACTATTAAAGTTCAACTAGCTGCTATCTCTAAATTCCATGAATCCACGGATCCTCCTTTGATGAGCAGCAGGCTATGCAAAACATTCATTAAAGGTGCGAGTCTGTTAAGACCACCAGTATTTCATCCTGCACCTCCGTGGGATCTTGATTTAGTGCTTCGCAAGAACATCTCCCCTTTTGAACCGGCTGCTACTTATAAATTAAAATATCTGTCATGGAAAACGGCATTCTTAGTGGCTATTACTTCAGCAAGAAGAGTCTCAGAGCTTCAAGCCCTGTCTATTAAACCACCATATCTCATTTTCCACAAAGATAGAGTATCTCTTAGGCCTAATCCATCCTTTGTACCAAAGGTCTGCTCTAGTTTCTGTCTTCAACAATCTCTAGAACTACCAGTTTTCTTTCCAAAATTCTCTAATGAGGCAGAATACACTCTCCATAAATTGATGTTCACAGGCAATTACGCTTCTATTTAGACAGGACCCAGCAACTTCGTAAGTCAGACCAGTTGTTTGTGTCCTTCTCCTAGATAATAAATTGGGCCAAACCATCACAAAAGCTACAATCTCAAAATGGATCAGAGATTGCATAACTCAGGCCTATTCTTCTTCAAATAAGCAACTTCATCATCTATCAAAGCTCATTCTACCAGAGCTATGGCTACTTCTATAGCTTTTCATTCCAAGCTCGCTATTTCGAAATTTGTGCTGCGGCTACTTGGTCCAACTCAAGACACTTTCATTTCCCACTACAAATTGGATGTGGCATCTAAAGGACGAGCTTCATTTGGTTCCACGGTACTCAGGAGTGTTTTCCAGTGAGCCACCCAGGATTCAGGTGCTAGGACGCTGTCCCATCATTCAGAATGTAGGCGAGATAGATCACATAACATCTTTTAGTTATGTACTCACCATAACTTCAGATGTTTGGGATCCATCTCGCCTACATTCCTGATACCCACCCTCCTTCCCCCCTGCCTTGCAGATCAGAAGAGATAGAACGGTTTTGAGCTCCACTGTTTTTATCTTGTTTCATCTGACGATGTTATATAAGCAGGGTATGCATGTGTGCATGTATGCGGACAAACTAGATCTGGGGGACTGTTGGTGGTGCATCCTGGGATATAGTAAGCTCAGCCAATAAGAGACTTCGCTCTTTGGCATAAGCGTGCCGAGTCGGAGCCGAGGGATCGGCTCCGAACCCATCATTCAGAATGTAGGCGAGATGGATCCCAAACATCTGAAGTTATGGTGAGTACATAACTAAAAGTTTCTGTATTTGTGTCCTTGCAAAGCTGGTATTGCATTGGTTCAGTGGTAGCATTGTTGCCTGACAACTACAGGTTCTCTGGTTTGATTTTTGGCTGGGGTGATTTACCTTTTCTGTGGAGTCTGTATGCCCTTCCTGTGTTTGTTTCCTCTAGTGTCCTCCCATCTTACAAAGACATGCGTCTGTCTGGAGTGTTTCTCCTTGGGTCTCTGCTAAAAATTAGCTTTTGTTCCAAGTCAGACTTTCCTGGTTAATAAATGTTAAAAATGACACGCATTTGATTATCAGACTTCATATTCTTCAGAAAGTGCATGGTAACGCAAAAGCTTTTATTCTAGCAATTTTGTGTATAAGATGGATATTTGAAATTTATCCCTATTTTTTGGGATTGTATTCCCCCGTTATTGGCTTCATCCAGATTTTTTGTGCTAAGGTTGAGAGCTATGGTAAGAACTGAATTCATTGAATATGTTTGGGGGCTATATTCCCCCATTACTGGCTTTGTCTGGGTGGTTTTTTTTGCTAAGAGATTGAGAGCTATGGTGAGAACTGAATTCACTGAATGTTTGGGGGCTGTATTCACCCATTATTGGCTTTGTTCAGGTGTTTTGTGCTAAGAGGTTGACAGCTGTGCTATGGTGAGAACTGAATTCACTAAATGGTTGCCATTTAAGTTTCCGTCTTCCTTTTTCACAAAACATCTGATTTGGCATAGTGTTATGTTGCTCTGACTGTTCTGCACAGGGTCTTGGGTTTAAGGCTTGGCAGTGAAATGTATGGTGGTAAAACAGCATTTTATTCTAGCAACTTTCCAACATTATACAAGCAATGTTTAAAATGTGTCCCTGGTTTTTTGGCTTGTCCCCCCCACAAACTTTGGCTTTTTCCAGATTTCTTTGTGCTGCAAAGTTCAGAGATACAGCTGAGTGAGTAGATATTACAAGAAACTGAGAGCTGCAGGGGAGCAAAAGTTTAGTGCTGCTTATGCTGAGTTAGCTTGCCTTGTTAATAGCACAACAGGTAGTATACTTGCTTTTGATGCAGAAGGCTGTGGGTTCTACTCCCACAGTAGATAGATGCATTGCTGATACTGTACTTTGCAAAGGGGGTGGATACTGCACTCCTTTTTGGCGAAGATACCTAGTAACTATGAACCTGTTATCAGTTTGCCATCCATTCCCTATTGCAATATTGCTAGCTTATCATTTTTTTAGTGTAAGATAGGCAATTTATTCCTCAAGTGTAACGGGCACTTTATTTGTAGATGAAACAATGAAATACAAAGTTGTTTGCTAGCAGCAGCCTCTTCATTAGTTACAGATCTCTTTAATGTGGAATTATTTAGATGACTTTACTCAGAGATTGTGCATATGTACTGATACTGGTGGACTGTAGAAGTTTGAGTAGACTTTTATGATGGAAATGTTCTGAATTGGGCAGTTTTGTCATTACTGGTGCATGCATTTTGTTTCATTGTTTACTGGAAAAATTTCAAAACAAATTTAAAGCACCCTCTAAAACTGTACTGTATTGTACAAGAAATATAATTTAATACAATCAGGAAGGTGTATGAAAGAGCATGTGTATGTTTCATGTGCAAGGGGCCTGTAATTTGAAAACAGTCCAAACCCAAAGTTAATCTGCCACTGGCAAAATGTATTTTCTTTGAATGTGGGTTTCGATGCTGTTTCAGTGAATGTGAGTTTAAGGGCAGAGAAGTTTTAATGCTAAGTCGGTTTTCATTGTGAGACTGCATAGCTTTGTTTAGCAGATATGATATTTATTAGTGTTTGCACTGTAAAATGCAAAAGAAAACTTTCAAATGAAGTCCAAATCATCGCAGAAGTAAAGCAGTATGCACATTAGTGTTTATGGGTTTTTTTCGGCTTTTCCCGGTTAGTGTTTATGGTAAATGGGGTGAAATAGCCAAGTAATGGTTCATTGGAATGGCTATGGGGGGGAAGCTCCATTCAACCATGATTTTGTGAGGGGGGGGGCAGCAAACTCAGACAGCCCCGGCTGACCTATACCTCTCAACTGTCAGATTTTTGCAGAATGAAGAGATTTTTGCTTCTTATTTTTGGTTTGTTCCTCATAAAATTTGTGGTTTTCCGTCAAATCATTTAGGAATGAAGTCACTAAATAATGACAGACACTGTTTCAGACTTCATAACCTTCAGGAAAAGTGCATGGTAAAGCAAGACCTAGTATTCTATCAACTCTCTCAGTTTATACAATAACAATTTTTAGTACTGTTTATATGTCCCCCCAATATATTTGGCCTTGTCCAGATTTCCTGCATTAACAGGTTGAGAGGTACATGCAAATAAATTGCTTTATAGAATTAGGCATATCCAAACCTCTCAACTGTACTCTTCCCCTAATAATCTCTCTGCAAAATGGCAATTTTGGAAGAAAACATGGAGGGTTTACAATTAATAAATAACTGTAATAATCAGTTATCGATTGGACTGCAGTGGGAGTGACAGATCAATTTAAGATGGAGGTGGGATTACATCAAGGATCAGCTCTGAGTCCTTTCTTATTTGCAGTGGTGATGGACAGGTTGACAGATGAGATCAGATAGGAGGCCCCATGGACTATGATGTTTGCAGATGACATTGTGATCTGTAGTGAGGGTAGGAATCAGGTTGAGGAGACTCTGGAGAGGTGGAGATATGCTCTATAGAGCAGAGGAATGAAGGTCAGCAGGGCTAAGACAGAATATGTGTGTGTAAATGAGAGGGAGGGTAGAGGAATGGTGAGGATGCAGGGAGTAGAGCTAGTAAAGGTGGACGAGTTTAAGTACTTGGGATCAACAGTTCAGAGTAATGGTGAATGTGGAAGAGAGGTGAATAAGAGAGTATAGGCAGGGTGGAATGGGTGGAGAAGAGTGTCGGGAGTGATTTGTGACAGACGGGTACCAGTAAGAGTGAAAGGGAAGGTCTACAAGAGGGTAGTGAGACCAGCTATGTTATATGGGATAGATACAGTGGCACTGACAAAAAGGCAGGAGTCAGAGCTGGATGTGGCAGAGTTAAAGTTGTTAAGATTTGCACTCGGGTGTGACTAGGATGGATAGGATTAGAAATCAGTATATTAGAGGGTCAGCTCAGGTTGGACAGTTTGGAGACAAAACAAGAGAGGCGAGATTGTGTTGGTTTGGACATGTGCTGAGGAGGGATGTTGGGTATATTGGGAAAAAGATGCTAAGGATGGAGCTGCCAGGTAAGAGGAAAAGAAGGAAGGCCTAAGATAAGGTTTATGGATGTGGTGAGAGAGGACATGCAGGCAGTTGGTGTGACAGAGCAAGATTCAGAGGATAGGAAGAAATGGAAAGAGATGATTCGCTGTGGCGATCCCTAACGGGAAAAGCCGAAAGATGATGATGATGATTGCTTTTATTTCAGAAATGCTTGTAGATTCTTTTATTTTATCAGCTACTCAAGTTAGCAGCACTAATATTAAAAAAAAGTGTCCCTTCTTTGCAGGTTCCCAGTTGTACTGTGTGGCTATTTTATATTTTTGAATCACATTTTTTGGTCCATTTTTCATAAAATTGTGTTTTTTTTTTTTTGGCAAATTAGTGGCAAATCATTAAAGACTGAAGTTAGAAAAATAATGACAGACATTTGAGTTTCAGATTTCATACCTTTCAGAAACTTCATAGTAATGCAAGACCTACTATTCTATTATCTTTCTAAGTTTATAAGAGCAATATTTAAAAATTGTCCTTATTTTTGGGCGTTTGTCCCACTTCTGTGTATGGCTTTGTCCAAATTTCTTGCTCTGAGGTTGAGAGGTATGACAAATGTGTCAGGGCCATCGCAGTCAGCCAGAGACATTTCAAATTGTGACATACTTTTTGCACCCCACTCCCCTATGTAGTGACTCTGGATGTGTCCAAGCAAGGCAAGGAACAGTTATGCAGTGCAAATGTGCCGACTATCCCCCCATCCAAGGTAGACACAAGAACTACAATGGCTTTTCATCTGTCCTTGATTTTGCAGAATGTTCTGGTTTCTGTCATATTTTTATACTGTTGATTTATGCTTTTTATTCAGAAAGTGCCTGTTGCTCTATGTTTAAGTAGCAATGTTTTAACGACCATCTGGTAAGCTTGTCTGAGATTGTAAGATGCAAGTAAGTTTTAATAAGCATACTGTTAACAAATTTCCAACATTGAAAGCCTTTCTGTTGCCATGCAGAGAATACTTACATAACTAGATAACATATAAGCCTTGGGTATTGAAATGCATATGGCATTATTTGTAATAAAGGACAGGATTACATTATTTTAAGAGCTCATTACAGGCTTTACCTGCAAACTAAACAGAATGCCAATCTATCATGCGTGGTCCATATCCTTTGCAGTAATCCTTTAAGCAATGTATGTTGAGCTTGTTTCCTGTTTGCTTTTCATTTTTTACTTTGATCATGTTTTCCCCCTGAAACAAGTCGATAGTTGTTGTCAGGCAGCAGGTCTTTTTTGGATAAGAAACATTTTTACAAGTGGGGATATCACAGAGATTGCTACTTTCAGCATGTTACTTGGTACTTTAATAAAGCTGAATATAAATTATAATTAGAACTCAAGAGTGCAAGGAGAAGTGGTTTGAGTTGAGTGCTGCTTGTTTTTTATACTTGATTTTTAACTGGCATTCCAGTAATGTATTTAAAAAGTAATTTATTTTTTCATGCCTCACAACCTTTTTGTTTCCATTTAGATATTAAGTAAGCTGCCATGCAGCCAATGGATTGAAATATTGTTTTTCTTCTACACTTTCCTTTTTTCTTGATTGGACTCCCATAATGATGGTTTGCCACCCAGGGCAGCGTATTTAATTAAAGTTACAGTTTTTGTGGTTTTGATTATAGCTCCTCCCCTTTCTAGTTGGCCACACCCATTCCCGTTCACTCCACCTATTCAGCTGTCTCCTGCCGCTCCCCTTTGATTTGAAGTTACCAGCCACCACTGGCTAAACACTACCTGACAGATCAAACAAGGATTACCTTATCAACAACATACTTCCTTCCTTCTCTATTATATGCTTCCCCAGTCTTACAAATATCAACACTATGTGCAAAACTAAAATAGCCTTCTGCTACTACAAATTAGCTAATTTTGCAACCAACCAACCAACCAACCTTATAAAACATAACCACTCCCTTACATTAAAACATTTAAAAGGGCTTGAACTCACAAACCATAGGTTCATAGGTTCATAGGTTCATACTAGGCTATCTGCCCGAGGGCATTTACAAGCCTAGCCCATCGTTTTGTGGCTTACGCCACCCCTTTAGTATGGGGAACTATACCCATTATTTTGCTGTGCCTCTGTCGAGCAGTGACACTGAGGTAATCCCTGGGGTATATCTGCGATCTCCCATCCATTGGTCAAGATTTCTCTTGAACAAGGCCAGCGAGGTGCTCTGCCTCACATGTACCGGGATTTTGTTCCACAGCATAGGGAGTCTTTGGGTGATGAATCTATCCTCCAGCACGTCCTATTAATAGCCGTGTCAAGGTTTAAGTCTCCGCCCTTGTGGCTCTGATGGATCTAGATTTTTGAGGTGAAGCATATTCATCAAATCTGGGTTTGACATGGCCTTGTATGTTAGGCAAAGGTCACCTCTGAGCAGCGGTAAGTGACTGAATAGAGCTGGAGTTCTTTCAGTCGGGCAGCATAGGACAGATTTTTGAGACCCTTTATCCTTTTGGTGAGGAACTTTTGTGGCCTCTCCAGCTGCTGCAAGTGTCGGGTCAGATACATTCCGAATGGGGCATTGTACTCAATCATTGGTCTGATGAGTGATGAGTAAAGGGAGACTATGACCTCCCTTGATCTAGATGAGAATCCCTTCATGATAAGGTGGGCAATGTAGAAGGTCTTCCTGACTACTTTAGCTACATGGGTGTCGAATGACAGACTACTATCAAACTGAGTCCCCAAGTCCCTGATAACTTCTTCTGTGCTCAGTGGATTGCCACCTATTTGGTAGCTAGGGGTAACCTTGTTTTTCCCGAGGGTATGACTATGCATTTTTTGGCATTTAACTTTAGGCTGTGGCTCTGGCACCAGTTATCTGTTTCTGTGAGACCCTTCTGAAGGATATCTGTGTCAGATGTGTTTTCTACTATGGCGCCCAGTTTGCAGTCATCTGCAAACTTTGTCAGCCATAACCCTCCTGTGTTTGCTTGTACGTCGGAAAAGTAGATGCCAAACAAGAGTGGGCCCAGGACTGAGCCCTGTGGGACACCACTTGTGACAGGCTTTGAGTCTGACATGGCGCCAGCAACTCTGACCCTGTGGGTTCTGTCACTCAGCCAGTTTGCAACCCATCTTGTGATGTATGGGTTAACATTTAAGCTGATGAGTTTTTCAATGATACCCGAGTGGGGTATTGTATCGAAGGCCTTAGCCAGATCGAGGTAGGCTGTATGGACTGCCTTTTCCTCATCAATGGCTTTGGTGACTGTTTCAAAAAAGTCAACCAAGTTTAAAAGGCATGATCTGCCTTTGACAAAGCCAAACTGGGTTGGATCCAAAGTCTGCAAATTCCCTATGTCTTTATTTATGAGGTCCATTATGATCCTCTCCATGGCTTTGCAGATAAGGCTTGTCAAGCTAATGGGCCGGTAATATCCAGGGTCGGTGGAGGCACCGCCTTTGTGAAGTGGGACCACAGTTGCAGTGCGCCACTCCCTGGGTACGTATCCAGAGGTAAGACTTTGATTAAACAGCTGTCCTAGCTGTGGGTTTAATTCCTCATTGAGTTCGTGGAGCACACAGCCGGGGACACCATCAGGTCCCATGGATGCTGTGTTTTTTGCTTTGGAGAGAGCAGTTCTCACTTGGGCGCTGGAGATGTTTGGGGGGCTGCAATCGTTTGGTATAGATATCTCTCCTTTTGGGAGAAGTTTGCACTGAACCTGTCAGCCAGTATGTTGGCAATGTCTGTAGGATCAGTAATCTTCACATCATTTTGAACAAGTTCTGAGCATATCTGGGAGTTCTCCTAGGTTTCTAACATAGCTAAAGAAGGCCTTATGATTGTCTTTTGAGTCTTTAGCTATTTTTCTCTCGAAATTTGCTTTGGATGATTTTATGAGAGCTCTTAGTTTTTTACTTATAGTGATCAAGGGTGTCTTACCTTTTAAGGATTTTGCTCTATCTTGTAGTAGCTTCCTCCTTTTGTTGTAGAGTTTGTTTATGGCTGGGGTCCACCAGAATGGACGCTTGCCTTTGGTACAAAGAGTCTTTGTTTTGCTTGGGATTGCCTTATCCATGCAGTCCTGCAGGTGCTGCTAGAAGGCATTTGTAAGTGATTCAGCGGCTTGAGTACTGTTTTCCACGGTTCGGGGCCTTAAAGGAAACCACACTAGTCTTAAGAAGGGTGAAGTCGGCTTTTGAGAAGTTCTTTACTGTGGTCTTTTATTTCAGGTGGGGTGGGATGAGGACCTCCAGCAAGATTAGTTTGTGATCTGATCTGAGCAGTGAGGGGTATTCTTCCGGTGTTGAACATTGTGCTGCCATGTTGGCGATGATGAAAGCAAGTATGTTATCTCTTCTTGTGGGATGGTGACTAGTTGTTCCATGGCATTTGAGTTTATGAATTCCAGGAACTTTTGGGCTAGGTGTTTGGGCTTGAGTAGTGTTCCCAGTCTATATTAGGGTAATTGAAGTCACCTAGTATGATGGTGTTTGGTGATACATTTATCCCTCTAGTGTTTTCAGGAAGGCCATGTGAGGTTCCTGAGTTTGTGAGGGTGGCCTGTAACATGCTACAATTTGCAGAGCAGTCTTGCTCACGGTTAATTGCACCTGGATGGTCTCCGATGCATCATGCGTTGCCACCAGTCTTGAGGTGTGGGTGTCCTTGATGAATATGGATACCCTCCTTTCTTGGTATTGTCCGGATTTTGGGGCGGAACGCATGATATGAGGTAAAACCTGATAGCGCTGGGGTGCTCTCAGGAGCCTTGAACCAGGTTTCTGTCACAGCACAGACATCGATGTTCTCCATACTGAGAAGGGCCTCGAGTGTGTGCATTTTGAGATTTAGACTTCTGGCATTGAGCAGCATTACCCTTAGTTTTTTTCCTTTTGTGTTCTAGGGTGGTAGGTTTAGAATTTGAGCCTTGCCTAAAAAGGCACTATGGGGTGGCAAGAGCCTTTGCGAATATCCGGAATGCCAGGTGTGGCAGGTGCAAGCCGTATCTTGCGAAGCACCGTGGGTTGTGCAGCATGTAATCCCAGGCAGACAGATACTGGATCCCTTTGAATGACACCAGTGTTTAAGCCAATTGTTAAAGCTGATCATCTTATCTCTGTATTGTGGCATCATTCTTGGTGAAGGTAGGATACTGCTCAAGGTCAGGGTCATACCTGCCTGGGCTACATAATCAGAGAGCTCCTCAATGTCTCTTTTCATGTAGTCCAAGGAGGTACGCCTCAGGTCGCTTACACCAGCATGGACAATGACTGAGTCATATATGTACCTGCTGTTGAGAGACCTGAGTGCTTATGCTATGTGGCGGATTCTAGCGCCCGACAGACAGCTTACTGTGACCTTCTCCTTACTCAGTCTGGTGAGCGGGATGTCAGTGTGTCTGACTATGGAGTCACCAATGACTAGTGTGTCTGGCATTGTGTTTGGCCTTAAGGGCTGTGACTGTTTGACACTCTGACTGTGAGGTCTATGTGTTGCAGGTGTTGTGTTCTGAGGTGGTGGTTGTTTGGGTGTCTGCTTTGGTGGCCTCTGCTGTTTTGGTAGATTTTTGATCAGAGCCCGAGTATGTCTGTGTGTTTATGTGTATGATTTGAGGTTGTAATGGTACTATGTGAGACTGGGTCTATAGTGTGTGTGGTAACCTTCTCCTCCTGACTGGTCTTGCCAGTCCTATGTTGAGAGAGCTCAGCCTCCAGTTTGGCCGTATAGTTGCATCTCTCGCATGTATTTGTGTTTTGTGGGAGGAGGAGAGGGTTGTTCAGGTACATGAGGCAATTGTAACATTGCCTCAATATTCCCAGGTTCACCAGCTGAGCAGGAGAGGACACTAGCAACTGATCCCTCGACATGCTAGAAGGATAGACAAAAACTTTAAAAAGATACCGGGGATGTGGGTGACCGAGAAATGGGGGTTGCCTTTTGGGGTACTATCTATGACAAGAGTGCCGTATCAAGGTAATAAGTACTGTAGGAGCAAGTGCTAGGTTTAACAGATAGAGAATAGTCTACTTGGAGTCAAGTAGAGATGATCTTTTAGTTATAGGATACGCTTGATTAGATCAGTAGTATAGTTCGAGGAAGGTAGTTTTAAGGGAAAATTTGAAGAGTGTAATTTAGGTAGCCCTAATAGTTTAAATCTGCTTAACCAGCGCTGCCCTAGTGTGCAACAGTAGCAGCTCACAAGAAATCATGCTAAATCGCAAACGCTGCTTAGCGCTTTTTATATCAGGGGCTGAAAGAAGCTAGGAATTGGCCCAAAACGACCAATAAACTACAAGTTACTGGCTGAAACCTCACAAAACTGGACCAACAGGCAGCTCAATGCTTCCCACTCCCACTGGTAAGCAAGGAACCTCCTCTGTTCCAAATTAGGTAAAGATTCAGTAACAGGAACTGCAAACAAAGCCCAGGGATCAGCAAGCTCTGAAACTGAACTATTCTAGCTTAGTAAGGCGGGAAAACAAGAGATATTTTTTTTTTTTTTTTTTTTTCAGGAAACAAGCAGAAACAGATACAGTAAACAGTTATAAATGCTATAAATCGGCTATCACAGCCTACACAAACAATTTGCAACAGTTACAGATTTTAAAAGTAACAAATTGAGATACAAGTGCAAAACAGAATAAATGCAGAAAAACAGTAACAAAGTATCAGCAAGCAGGCGAAATACAGTTGCTAGATAAATAGAAGTGGAAAGCCACAAAAATTATACTTAAATCAGGTAAAGTCGCATTTTAGATCTCTGTAGAATAGATTAATCTTCTAGACACCACTAGGATCTGTGCTGTGTAGGTACAAGCCAAAAACCGCTGCTTAGCTTTTATATCAGGGGGCTGAAAGAAGCTAGGAATTGGCCCAAAACGACCAATAAACTACAAGTTACTGGCTGAAACCTCACAAAACTGGACCAACAGGCAGCTCAATGCTTCCCACTCCCACTGGTAAGCAAGGAACCTCCTCTGTTCCAAATTAGGTAAAGATTCAGTAACAGGAACTGCAAACAAAGCCCAGGGATCAGCAAGCTCTGAAACTGGACTATTCTAGCTTAGTAAGGCGTGAAAACAAGAGATATTTTTTTTTTTTTTTTTTTTTTTCAGAAAACAAGCAGAAACAGATACAGTAAACACTTATAAATGCTATAAATCGGCTATCACAGCCTACACAAACAATTTGCAACAGTTACAGATTTTAAAAGTAACAAATTGAGAAACAAGTGCAAAACAGAATAAATGCAGAAAAACAGTAACAAAGTATCAGCAAGCAGGCAAAATACAGTTGCTAGATAAATAGAAGTGGAAAGCCACAAAAATTATACTTAAATCAGGTAAAGTCGCTTTTTTAGCTCTCTGAAGCTTGGATTACTCTGCTGGCCACCACGAGGATCTGTGCTGAGTAGGTACAAGCCAAAAACGCTGCTTAGCGCTTTTTATATCAGGGGGCTGAAAGAAGCTAGGAATTGGCCCAAAACGACCAATAAACTACAAGTTACTGGCTGAAACCTCACAAAACTGGACCAACAGGCAGCTCAATGCTTCCCACTCCCACTGGTAAGCAAGGGAACCTCCTCTGTTCCAAATTAGGTAAAGATTCAGTAACAGGAACTGCAAACAAAGCCCAGGGATCAGCAAGCTCTGAAACTGGACTATTCTAGCTTAGTAAGGCGGGAAAACAAGAGATATTTTTTTTTTTTTTTTTTTTTTCAGAAAACAAGCAGAAACAGATACAGTAAACACTTATAAATGCTATAAATCGGCTATCACAGCCTACACAAACAATTTGCAACAGTTACAGATTTTAAAAGTAACAAATTGAGAAACAAGTGCAAAAACAGAATAAATGCAGAAAAACAGTAACAAAGTATCAGCAAGCAGGCGAAATACAGTTGCTAGATAAATAGAAGTGGAAAGCCACAAAATTATACTTAAATCAGGTAAAGTTGCTTTTTTAGCTCTCTGAAGCTTGGATTACTCTGCTGGCCACCACGAGGATCTGTGCTGAGTAGGTACAAAGTTGACATACTCATAACTAATCATTGCCCACAACCTATTGTATTCTCAAGACAAATGCCCAAGCATTGCAAAATACTCTACTGTACTATTCCCCCACTAGGGACATCTAGCAGTAGACTTTTATTATGAATCAGTAAGACATTCGACTCTGCTGGAAACTCTCTCTGGTCTCATTGTGTGTTAAAACTCTGGAATGAAATCCCTACACAGTTAAAACAGAAAACTTCCATAGTTTCAAACCTTCACTTAAAAAGCACCTATACCAAAGATGGCTGTGTTCTTCCTGCTCACCTAATTAGCTTTACGCTAATTACTTTTCTCCAGTTCTTACAACCACTTTGCTTCCCAATCTTTTTGAACCTTATGTCTCCTCCTCATACTGCACTTATTCCCTAAATGCTTACTTTTCCTCCTTCACTCACAACCCCATGACTAACTACAATTCCTCCTCTGTCCATTTAACTTCCTGCTCATTTCATTAACTTCTCCTTTCATATTTCTTATATCATTTTAAAGCTGCATTCTACTTGTCTGTCTGTAAATTATTACTAAACTCAAAAAAAACCCAGTTTGATTGCAGCCATCATGCTATAAATACAGTAATTGTTATTGTATGTTATTTCTCTATTCAATAATTAGCCATTTTATGTTAATTTCTCTCTTTTTTGTGTTAAAATGTTATGTTCATGTAAGAAATATTTAAAAATATTTAAAAATAATGTAAATAAGCTGAAGTGTAGATGTTTTTGCCCTGCAATTATAAAGGTACATCATGTGTATCTTAAATGCGGAGCTTTTCTCCCCGGCCCTAGTATGATTGATAATGGGTTTTGTCCAGATGGACGTCTTCCGGTCAACAAAGACAAATAATAATAGTAGTAATACTAATAGTACTGCTACCACTACTACTACTAATGTTGCGTCTTTCGGCTTTTCCCGGTTAGGGGTCACCACAGTGGAACTCCGGTCCGCTAATGATTGGTAGTTGAGTTTTATGTGCCGAGTTACCAGCCCTGATGCACAACCTTCAGTGAAGGCACGCCCATTCACGCATGTCTTCACGCAGAAGATGCTTTAGCTGAGAATCGAACCGGACAGCGTCTTACTTTGAGGCGATAACGCTACCGCAGCACCACCTATTATTGTTAGTAATAGTGGTGGTAGTAGTTGCAGTATTAGTATTACTATTATTAGTAGTAGTAGTAGTAGTACTAATAGTAGTAGCAGTAGTAGTAGTGGTAGTGTTAGTATTACTATTATTATTAGTAGTAGTAATAGTAGTGGTAGTAGTAGTAGTAGCAGGGGCGGCCCGTGCTATCGGACTGCCGGACTGTAGCCCCCTCAAAATAAAAGACAGAAAACATTTTCAAATTTCATGATTTTGCGATGCGCAGCAGTCCTGACTACTGTCAGTCCATGCGCATGCTCCAGGCAGTCCGGCAGTCTCCATAGGGGACACAGGAGACGCTGTGCACTTTTAGTGCACAGACCGCTGGGATTATGTGTTGGTCCGGACTGCAACAGCAGCAGTCAGGACAGCCTCGTCTCATCGGGAAGGAGCTTTTGGATCTCGTGGGTTTTTGGAGTATTTGGCTGGCAGTCTCTGGCTGGAAGGAGCTTTGGGGATCAGACAGGTAAGTGTATGGTGCTAAATGTATGGGAAAAGTAAATGATCTGGTTGTTGGAGCAGTAGTGCTATTGCATTGTTCTGCTTGTCTAGGAGAGGGCATAGCCGTAGTCTACCAAATCTATGCTTTACACCTGCCAGGAAATCTTGTTTTGGTGAGTGTTTGTCAGACACGAGTCATTCTGGGAGCCAACCCATTTCTCAAGTATATTTAACTTTT
>NC_056729.1:1076940297-1076955537 GCF_019279795.1 Protopterus annectens
CAAACCCCTACCTAAATATGTTATGGCACTTGAGAGTGACGCTGTAGCAGGTTGCGCTATTCTGACTACTGGCGGATGTTTCTTCTCAAGCTGTATGTATAGGGTGCTGTCATCATCACTGTTTGGATAGGGTAATGTGCATCATGTAGTGTTATCCCTGATTTCAAAAAAGCACATGTTTTTCATACAGAATTGCACACACACAGAGTCCCCACATCCAAACACACACACATGCTATTTACAGGTTTCAAACTCCTACCTAACTACATTACGACACTCGGGAGAGACGCATTAGGAGAGTGCGCTATTCGCATTACTGGGAGGCTTCCCTTCTCCTGCTGTACTTATAGGGTGCTGACATCATCTGTGTTTAGAAAGGGGAATGTGCATCCTGTAGTGTGTTCTCCCAGTTGCCAAAAGGGACATTTCCCTCACACAAAATTGCACACACACTAACCTCCCTCATCCAAACACACACACTTGCAGGATTCAAGCCACTACCTAACTATGTTATGACACTTGAGACAGACACATTAGCAGAGCGTGCTATTCGCATTACTGGGAGGCTTCCCTTCTCCTGCTGTACTTATAGGGTGCTGACATCATCTGTGTTTGGAAAGGGGAATGTGCATCCTGTAGTGTGTTCTCCCAGTTGCCAAAAGGGACATTTCCCTGACATAAAATTGCACACACACTAACCCTCCTCATCCAAACACACACATTTACATTTGCAGGAATCAAACCACTATCTAACTATGTTATGACACTCGAGAGGGATGCATTAGCAGAGCACGCTATTCGCATTACTGGGAGGTTTTCCTTCTCCTGCTGTACTTATAGGGTGCTGACATCATCAGTGTTTAGAAAGGGGAATGTGCATCCTGTAGTGTATTCTCCTAGTTGGCAAAAGGGATACTTCTTTCAAACAGTCTTGAACACACACTAACCCCCTCCACACACACTGAGCATGTACAGGATTCAAACCCCTACCAAACTATGTTATGACACTTGAGACGGACGCATTAGCGGAGCGCGCTATTCGCATTACTGGGAGGTTTCCCTTCTCCTGCTGTACTTATAGGGTGCTGACATCATCAGTGTTTAGAAAGGGGAATGTGCATCCTGTAGTGTGTTTTCCCAGTTGCCAAAAGGGACATTTCCCTCTCACAGCCTTTCACACACACAAACCCCACTCACCCACCCACACACACACACACACACACACAGAGCATTTGCAGGATTCAAATCCCTACCTAACTATATTGTGACAGTTGAGGGAGACGCATTAGCAGAGCACACTATCCGAATTACTGGGCATCTGTTCTGCACCTGTAGTATTTATAGGGTGCTGACATCTTTATTTCTACAGAGGTATGTACATGTAGTACTACCTGTCAGGTGGGGGATAGCATATATATGCATTTGCAGCCACCTACGTCAGGGTCAGATATGCACATTGCACTGGCAGGTTATGTTCTATACCATGCTTTGGGACCACAGGACCTGTAACACACAACACAACCAGTCCAGAACACCACACCCACATCCAGGACACACACTTAGCTTCCCTGGGAACAGTGCCAGGATATGCAGGTGTTCACATACACCATTCCAGTTGTTAACATCAGGTACAGGCATATTGTGTGTGAGAACTACTCAGGCCTCTACCACTTTACCCTACAGCCACTACAATTTGTGGGTCCATGTGCTATGGCAGAACCACACACCACAGCCACATGGGGAATACATATTGCACCTGTCCATCTGCAACGTGGGTACTCACTGTTCCACACCAGAGGTAGACCACCATTGTTGATATCTGACCATACCCACCTTTCCCTGGACATCCATATCCCATCTCCACCCCAGGAAAGGTTGTCACTGCACACAAACTGTATTTAGCACAAGCAGACTCTACACTTGTGTAGACTGGGGTGGGCGACTTCAGAGGACCCATGCTGGAGGACTATACTGGCCACTCAGCATAATCCTTGACAATTGCATTCTATGAGCATGTGTACGGTTTGCATTGGTCATGCTATCCCACATATACCCATGACTGCTCCACAACAAGACACCTGTCAGCTGTACACCAGCCATATATGCTCCGTACAACAGACAGAGTGACCTAATACATTGCAGAGCTGTAGCCCACAGAGGGAGGACATCTGTGAACAGTTCCGGCACGGCACTTCATTCACACATACTCATTACAACACAGTTTTGACAGTGGAATCGTCCAGAGAATGCAGATAGGGCTCCCCTCAGTCTGTTATTGATGGACACCTACTGTCAGAGATCCTCAGCAACCCTCTCACAGCACACACCGACAACATGGCTTTGGCTTAGCACATTCAATCCCTGGGACCTCCACGGTGCCCCTGCTTGACAGAGGCACAGCTCAGTAACCTCACATGTTGCCTTCTGTGACCTACTTTACAGTGGCACAGTAGCCTACTGTCCTGGGGATGCAGATGCCAAGCACACTCTGGCTGAGCTGTCATTCCCTAGGGCAACAAGCCTAGTATTGACCTCTACACCCATATGTTCAATTGTCGGATGCACAATATTTGTTGTGCTGTTCTAATGTTTGCAGGTCTTTATTGCCATAGCATTCCCTGTTCCTATGACCAACTTGTGTATCTGTGGAAGATGTTTGCATATGACGGCGATCCACTATATCACTTATGTCTCTGTAGTCATTTACTGTGTGCACTGGGCTGATTGCTGTGTTGTGGTTGGTTCCTGGACTGACACGTATAAAAATACCAGATATGTGTGGCCAACTGCTAAACGGAGATATGGCCTAAGTGTGTGAGCATGCCCAGTTCAGCCTTTCCATGGCATGTTGTCTGACATATGCCTCATTTATCAAAGTGTGCGAGCATGCCCAGTGTGAGCTTTCCATATGTTGTACTCTGAAGTCCACCACATATTTGGGTGTGTGTGAACTTCAACAATATCTCACGTTTATGGTTGTGTGTTGGGTGTCATGTTGTGTACTAACTGGCCAACTGCTTTGTGTCTGCCACAACAGGGATTATACTGTGCCTGCAGGGATTGCATGGGATACTTTGCACACAGTTCTCAACATACTTTCATAATGACCTAACACTGTAGTACCGTATAGTGTACTGGTTCAGTACTTTCACTGTGGTGGACAGTATCCTGGGCTTTAGTCCTATGACTGCTTGACATCTTCATAGTGAGCACAACAGACTGTGTAGGGGCCAGTTGTGCACATATGACCATGTTGCAATATGTTCAGATATGGACTACCTACACCAGGCTCGTCCAACATTGCTAGTGTATTCCACAACATGGGTGGACATTGGCAAACACTAGCGATGTTCCCTAGGCCATTTCTGATGCTAGTCACAGGGTGTGTTTGTCCTTCGACACACATTGTATCTGGAGTTTGCCATGACATATGTCATGGTTAGTATACTGTGCCTCCGTCTACCTCTGACATAACAGTGATACCCAGGGTTAGCCTACCATCTCCCATCCACTCATCAGGATTCCTCTTGAGGGGTGTCGATATGTGACTCTCTGGCTGACCTGTACCAGGAGTTTACTGAAGAGTGGGGGTGCCTTCTGTGTTATGGATCATTCTGTACAGCTTGTCCTATGTATGTCAGTGCTGGGGTTCAGGTTTCTCATGTGCATAGCTCACTGCCATTCAGATTGTACAAGGTGCAACATGTTCATTCATTCCAGGTTGGACATGGCTTCATACATCAGGCACAGCTTTCCTGTAGCTGGGAAGTATGGCGGTGTGTGGGGCTGCAGTTTGTTTACTCAGGCAACACATGGCATCTGTTCATGCTCTTTGCTACCCCTGGTGGGGTACTGTTGTGGACTTTACAGTTGATGGAGGTGTCTGCTGTGGTATATCCCACAGGGGCTATTGTAGTCAGTTGTGACGCTGATGGAGGATGACTGCAGAGCCACAGTGAGTTCCCCTTATCTACATCTGCCAACCTTCATGTTTGGGTGGGTATATAGTACATGTTTCTGCGAACACTACAGCCACATGTTTGTCCAGTGCAGGATATCTATCACCTTTTGTACCCAGGTCTCACATTACATGTTAGGTACCTCATGGGTTAACACCTGTGTGGTAATTTGTGGGCACTTACTGTATATCCACGGTGGTTGTCTATACACAGTTCTGCAATTAGCTTGCTGACATGGCTATGGCTACAGTTGTCTGTTTGTAGGTGGCCCTTTTGTGGGTTGCTTGTGTCAGCTGGGGTCGGATATGGTGGGCTGTTTGTACTCCTCTGCATACATGTTCAGTCACAGTCCTTCCATGTTGGCCTATACCTATGGGACATATATACAGAACGGGGGTGGGGGGCCAAGACCAGGCCTTGTGGGATGCCACTCATATCCGCTTTGTAGTCTGACATGGATGCGGCATGTCTGACCATGTCAGTTCTGTCCTTGGTCTGGTTTGCAACCCCTCTACTGACATAGGGGTATATATTTAAGCTGGTGAACATATCCATACTGAACTCGTACGGTATTGTCTAGAAGCATGTGCATGGTCCAGCTACACTGTGTGGACCACATTGCCCTCATCAATGACCTTAATGACTGCTTCAAATGGGTCAGACATGTTTAGGGGCAGGTTCTGCAGTTACGACAGCCACACTGTGTAGGGTCCAGTATCAGTAGGTCCACAATAGCCTTCTGTCTGCGGTACATACTGATCCTTTCCATAGCTGTGCAGAACAAGCTTGTCAGGATCCTGGGGTGGTAGTTTGGAGTATCCATTCAGGCAACACCTTTGTTGTGATGGACCACTGTTGTTGTACACTGCTCTTTGGGTACATATCCTGTGGTAAGGCTGACATTGGGCAGTAGTGTGATTTGGCATTCCATTATTCTTGGAGTCCATGTTGGCCTCAACACAGGACACCATCACATACCTTTGCTGCTGTGTGTTCTGCTTTGCAGATGATGGCTGTTACCTCAGCATCTGCAATGTCAGGGGACCATCAGTCTGCTGGGATAGGTATTTTGCACTCTGGGGGGGTGTTTGCACTGCACCTGACAGGTTGTATGTTAGCAATATGTGTGTGTGTTTGGTATGTTGTTTGTAATATCTGTGTGATTCGGAGCATATCTGTGGATGCCCAACATGGTTCCTACCATCAGTTGGGTAACCCTTGTGATTATCCTTAGTGTCCTGTACGTTTTGTATCTTCATAGGTTCATGGGTTCATACTAGGCTATACACCCTAGGCCATTAGTAAGCCTAGCCAGAGTGTGTGTGTGTCTTTTGCCACCCCTTGCTATGTTCAATTATGGCCATTTATGAAGTTCTTCACTGTGCCTCTGTCTGGTCATGACACAGTGAGGACCCCGAGTATACATGTATGGTCATCCATCCACTTGGCAATATTCCTGTTGAGAGGTGTCAGTGAGGGGCTCTGCCTACCATGGATTGGGATCCTGTTTCTGGGTGTGGGGAGCCTCTGGGTTATGTATCTGTCCCTCCAGCACATCTTATTTCATTATGTGTTGAGGCTGACATCTGTGACTCTCACAGCTCCAATGGCTTTGATTTCCTGTGGTGGAGCATGTCCATTACTCCTGTGTTGGACATGGCCTTGTACAACAGACATACAATGCCTCTGTGTAGGCAGTGTGTGACTGCAGTCAGCTGGGGTGTCTACAGCCAGGCAGCATATGACATATATTTCACACCCTTTATGCTGTTGGTGGGGTAACTATGAGGTCTTCCGAACTGCTGCAGGTGTCACGTACGGTACATCCCATATGAGTCATTGTACTAGATTATGGGTCTGATAAGGGAACAGTACAGCGGCACAGTGACCTCTGTTGATGTTGATGTGAATCCTTTCATGATACGGTGTCCAATATCGACGATCTTCATAGCCACATTGGCATTGTGGGTGTCACATGACAGATTAATGTCGACCTGTGTCCCTAGGTCCCTGATTACTCCTTGCATACATAATGGTTTGACACCTATGTGGTAATTTGTGTGTACCTTGTCTGGTATTTGGTGGGACATTCATACTGTCCAGTGTCTTCGGATGTCTGGGTGGAGTTCTTGTGTGTGAGAGTGTGGTCTGTCGCATGCTACAGACTGTACAGCAGTTTTGACTACAGTTATGTGCACATGGGTGGTCTCCACTGCTTTGTGCATTGTCAGTTACCTGGCAATATGGGTGTCTGTGCTGCATATGGATACTCCCCCTCCTTTGATGTTTTGGTGCAGGTGTTGGGGCCATAACACATGATATGTGGTATAACCTAGTAGTGCTGGTGTGCTATCACTAGGCTTGCAGCAGGCTTCTGTCACTGCACAGACATCGATGTTCTCCATAATGGGAAGTGCCTCAGGGGCATGCATATTGCAGTTTACACATCTGGCATTGGTCAGCATTACCCTTATGTTTCCTACCACTTATGTTTTCTAGGGTGGTGGGTAGTCTTTTTGGCCTTGCCTACATACGGCTCTATGGAGGTGGCAAAGGCCTTATCCAGTACCCAGACGCACACGGATAACAGCTGCAAGCCATCCCTGGAACAGCAGCATGGCTTGTCATGATTGACATCTCAAGCAGACAGACATTAGACCCTCTTGGACTGACAGCTGTAACTGTGCCAGCTGTTAAACATGAGCATTCTGTGTTTGTACTGTGGCATCATTCTTGGTGATGGTTGGATGCTGCACACAGCCGGTGTCATACCGCACTGGGGTACATACTCAGAGGGACCATCCATGTCTCTTTTCATGTTGACCAGGGAGGTACATCTCAGGTAATTCACACCAGCATGGACATTGAGTGCATCATATTTCTGCTTGCTTTGGGGTGACCTGCGTACTTGTGTTATGTGGCATTTTGTGGCAGCCTACAGGCAGCTTACTCTACCCTTTCCCTTGTTCAGTCTGGTGAGTGGGACAGCAGTGTGTCTGCCTATACAGACACCTATTACGACTGTATCAGGCATGTTGTTTCTCCTTCTGGCCTGTGACTGTTTGGCACACCAGCTTTGCGTACTATTCATTGCATGTGCTATGTTTGAAGGTTGTGGTTGCTTGTGATCTGCTTTGGAGGCTTCTGTTGGTGTGGTGTGTTTGTAATTAAGGCCTCCAGGAATATTTGTCTGTGTTTATGTGTTTGGTTTACAGTTGTGGTAGGTCTATGTGGGACTGGGTTTGTGGTGTATGTGGTTACCTTCTCCTCCTGACTAGTTTTGACAGTACTGAGTTGGTGGAGATCAACCTCTGGTTTGGATACATGGATGCATCTATCACATATATTTGTATTTATTGGGGGGTGTTGTGGTTGTCTGTGTACTTGGGACTGGTGTCACATTGCCTCTGGATTCACAGATTCTACTTGTTGTGGCTGGACTTAGTGGATTGTATGTGTGGACATATGTTATTGCCATACTACTGGTCAGTGATTACTTCCCTTTTTATGTTTGCTCTATCATGTGGTAGCTTCCTCATTCTCTTGCATGGTTTGGTAATGGCTGGAGTCCAGCATGCCAGATGCCTGCGTGTATGGCATTGTGTGTTGTTGTTATTTGTGATTGCATACTCCAAGCATTCCTGGCTGTGTTCATGGAATGCCTGTATAACATGTTCTGTGGTGTGTCCCATATTCTGCACTTGCACAGGGCCTTTTGTGGATTCAACATCGGTTTTGAGGGCTGCAACCTATGCTTTACACATGTTTTCACTGTGGTATTCTGGCCAGGGACTGGGGTCAGGATGTGTATATCCAGTGTGATTACTCTATGGTCTGGTCTTACCAGTGAGGGGTACACTTCTCATCTTGCCATCCAGTACACATGTTGCTGATTATCACATCCAGTATGCTTACCCTCTTGTGGGTGTGGTACATTGTTCCTGGGCATTTTGGTTTAAGGAATCTGGGTAATTTTCTCCTACTGTGTTGGTGCTAGTATAATGCTCGGTGTATGTCTGGGTATTTTCAGTCAAGCAATATAATGTGGTTTGGGGGGATTGATATATTCATGTATTCCGACATAGGCCAGGTGCAGTTCCTGGTATTAGGACAGTAGTCTGCAGCAGGCTATATACTGGGAGGCGGTTTTAGCCATTGGTATTTGACCATGGCTAATCCATGCTGCTTCTTGTTGTGGTACCAACATGGCGGTGTGGTTATCCTTGCCATTTCTTGCTAGTCACCCTCCTTTTGTAGCTTGTTCCATGTTTTGCAGCTGTACAGCACAGTATGAGGTGTGACCTGGTAGTGTTAGGGTGCTGATGTGAGCCTTGACCCAGTTCTCTATTACAGGACTGGTATCTACATTCTCCATACTGTGTGCGTTTACACTGCACACATCTTGCTGTTTAGACATCTGTCATTGGGTAGCATTACATCTAGGTTCCTATCCCTTGTAGAACCTATGAAGGTGGGTTTGTGTTTTGAGACTTACCTATTCAGGGCATGCTGTGGGTACTGACAGCCTTTGCCAGTATCCATGGGGCATGGCATGATAGGTGCACACTACCCCTAGCAGGTGGTGCATCATGTCATGCTCCGCATGTCTTCCCAGCCTGAAACACATTGGCTCCCCTTTAACTAACTGCATTACTTCAGCCAGTTATTGCACTTGATCATCCCATCGTCATTTTGTGGCTTCATGCTTGGTGAGGGTGGATGTTAGTCAGGGTGCTCATGTGTGCATATAGTACATGGTGTTACATTACTTAACACATGGCATTCATGCCTCAGGTGGTGCTGCAGGGCTGCCTCTGTCGGATGCACATATTACACTTCCCTGTACATGTTTGTGAGCAGGTCATGTAATTTTAGGCATCCATGTTATTATTTGAGTGAGTCAGAGGGGTATCATTCCCAGGGTTCCTACTGAGCCAGTGTATGTGCTATGCATTTCCTCTTTGCCAAGGCCAGAGCATACTGGGCACGCCTCCTTCTGCCTACTGGGGCAGGCTCAGGTTGTTCCTCCTCCGAGTCACGCTCTGCCGGTGATGGCCTTGGCAATGGTGGGGGGCTGTTTGGCCCGGCCCTATGCTGGTCCTGCTGCAGCTGTTTTCGCAAGATCATATTATGTAGCATAGCACATACCATGACAATTTGGGTACATGTAGTTGGTGTGTACTGCAAGGCTCCACCAGATGTGTCCAGACACCAGAACCGTGACTTGAGCAGCCCAAACACACGCTCTATTACATTACGTGTTTGTGCGTGTGCCTCATTATGGCGTTCCTGTTCAGGTGTGTGTGCATTTCTGATGGGTGTCATCAGCCACGGCTCCAGTGCATAACCTGCATCCCCCACTAGGTGTCCGTGTGGGATGTCCCCATTGGCAAATGTCTGGTACAGCTGCGTCAAATGCCAGATGTGGGAATCGTGGTAACTCCCAGGGCAGCCAGCTCACACATTCATTATTATGCCCTGGGAATCACACAAGACCTGGCAGTTGATGGAGGGAAGCCCTTGCGGTTAATGTAGGCCCTACCCCACTCACCAGCTGGTGCTTTGATGCGTATGTGCGTGCATTCTATTGCACCCACTACCTCAGGGTATTCCGCTATTTGCTGGAAGAGACGCATATTGCTGGCCAATACCTCACGGGCATTGGGGAAATATACATGATCACCGACATGTGCTGATATGGCATCCAGGAACTGGTGCAGTACCCTGGAGGCTGATGCCTGTGATATCCCCATCATATCGCCAGTTGGTCTCTGGAAGGTACCTGTTGCTAGTATTCTTAGGCCAACACATACCTTGGTTTCCACTGGGATGGGTTCCCTCTGTTGGTTCTGTGTGTGAGGCATGGCCTGCACAGCTCAACAATTTGCTGCAGGAGCTCTCTGTCCACTCTATAGCGCTCTACTATCTCCAGCTCATGTAACCCATGGTAGGTGACCCTGGGCCTGTACACTCTTCTCCGTCTCCTCACTGTGGGTTGTCTGGCACCATCTGCATTGTCACCACCCTCAGCAAGTCACCTATGTCTCATTATGACAGCTATGGCAGCCCCTAACATTTCTGCTCTGAGTTCAGCTTTTCAGTTTTCACTTCTATTAGCTTACTCCTGTCTTGCAGTGTCTCTTAAGGGAAACATCCTGCACTACTGTTTGTAGAGTTTTAAGTGCTGGGCTGGGCTACTATTCTGCCTGTGTAATTGCCTGCTTCTAATTGTTTTCACCTGCTAGCTTCAGCAGTTATCCCTGCTAGCTTCCTATTAATTCTGTTGCTTCCTTTTTCCTCTCTGTTTCCTCAGGGGGGAGCAACGTGCATACTATCAGAAACACGCTCACAGTGGCTTACACGCGCACACGTGCTTACACGGTTCAGAATCTACTTATTCAGGTTAAAACTCGCGTACACCCGCGCAAACACTGTTACACATCTGCCAACAGCCTCCAACATACTCAGCCTGCCCTACACGTGCGCACACCCAGGCAAACAGTGTTAAACATCTCCCAACACACTCCCACATGCTCAGTCTGCCTTACATGCGTGCACACTGCCCTACTCGCGCTTCATGGCGCGCACACGTGCGCATGCATGCCCAGCAAGAAACTTTGGTGTAAGTAACAGTGTACACCTTCCATTTCTTGACTTTCCATGACTTATCTAGTGGCACACCTCTTTCCATGATCTGTGTCTGTCATCTGTCATGTTACACTGGCCTCCAATGAACTGCATTTCTTTCTACCATTCCCCCCTGTGATGTCACCTATCTCCTACTCTATTCCTCCCCTTATGTATCTCTTACACTACTCAGACTGTGCTCATTTGCTATGTGACTGTGAGATTCAGTATCCTAACCCTCATTTACATGAGATTGCCTACTAATGCTTAGTTACATGTCTTAGACTCAGCTTCCCCCCTTAGCAACCACTACACGGTGGCCATGTTGTTTTTGGTCTGCTGGTCCCTGCATTGTCATTCCATGTATTGCATGAAACCCACATTTGTGGGTTTATAACCTTCATTTTCATGTTTTATACAGCGCAGCCCATTTGTGCTGGGCTGCGCTGGGTTTAAACATATATTTTTATTATTTTGGCATCGGGTTATATTGCCAATGGCCACATATTTGGCCATTGGCATGCTGCCTGAGTCATATGCACCCTTTTTTTGGAGCTGACATGGCTCCGTTGTGGAATTTGCAGAAACGTACTCAGTTGTCAACTGAGTACATTTCTGCAGCTAAAACGTCTCTTACACGGACTGGTTTCTGCTTCGTGGATCGCTAATATACCTCATTTGCATACCTTTCGGCTGCAAGTGAGGTATTTAGCATGTCCACGCCCAGTCCGTGTAAGAGACGTTTTAGCTGGTCTCTTACACGGAGTTTAGGGCTGTTCCTGGATCGCGAGGCTTGCATGGAGTGTTGTACGTCTCTTACACTCCGTGCAAGCCTTCGTGAATCCTGCCCATAGTTTAGCACTACTGCTACTTTTGGTATGTAATTTCTTAAAACATGAAATGATGCAACCACACACGGTGTTCCTATAGTGTGGAGATAAGTTACATCTGACATGGTAAATCATTGTTATGACAAATAACACTGTATGTAGCAGTGATAACATCTCCAGAAATTTGTATGATTATAAGTAGATATTTAAAGCTTATTTGCCAATTAGATGCTATGATTCCTACTTTTGTTGGCATTTGCACCTTTGGTCAGTAAGTTCTTATTTTTTCTGGTTGACAGTCCTACAGCTTTTGGGTGTCTCCCCCTCCTCATCTTCATGTAAATGAGATAATTAAATAGTTTCAATATTTTTTAGTAATTATATTTGTCAGGTGGAATGTCAAGAAATAATTCCATTTGCAGAAGCTAAGTGGTAAATGACGGGAAGAAAGCAGATAAAATGCACTAACAGATATGCATAGCTGATGTTTTCTGAACACAGCATTATCTTCTTTATTGGTGACTTACCTTTTAGTACCATCCAATGATGCCACAGAGTACCAATTAGCATGTTTACCCATTCAGCGAATGTATTTCCTCTAGAAATCATTACAATTCTGCACTCATTAAATTTATTTTCCTTGCACTGGTACCACTGAAATTTAAAGATGATCATTAATCTCGGTGGCATCAACGCGGTGAAAATGTGGAATGTGTCAATAGACTTTCATGGACATGTTCCACCCATGCACAGAAACACATCCATTAAAATCTATGGATGAACCTATACTCGTCATCAGTCTCAGAAATTCTAAATTTATTGGGACCATGGTTTGTCTAAAACATTAGCAAAGCATTTCACTCAAAATACAACCCAAATAAATACAAAATGACTGGTGTTAGATGCATGGCACTTAACTCATTGTATTCCTCAATGCACTCAAAGTGTAACAATGTTCTTTAATAGATTTCAAGCTGTGGAGGATTCCTTATTGTAAAATAACTCAAAAACATGACTTTGCCGACACTTATGTGCAACTAGTGCCTGGTCATTTTACTGATGCATGATGACTTGTAAGTCATAATTATCTAATAATTTATGTCTCCTCATAGTCTCTTAAAGAATAACCTTATGCCTGTCACACCCAGTCCCAGAGTCACCTTATGCTTTTATCCTACTGCATCTTTGGGGGGGTGGGGCTATTTATCTAGCCTTTGATAGATCAGTGCACCTACAGAGACATCAGGCTCTCAAAATATCACAGTTATACATATACAGATGATAGCAAAGTATAACAACAAGTCATTACCACCTTTAGGGCTAACACTTAAATGATCTTGCAAAATCACTCTCATCTTTTGCATAATGACACATTTTTTGTAACCAAATTGCTAGTTGATGTACTGTTGCCTATTGACTGGGCACATAAGTCTTTCCCTAATACATTTCAAGCCTAAAGAACACCACCAGGGAATCAGCTATGCATCCATTGCAATGGAATAACCTCTCCAGATATTGTTTCATTCTTCTATTGGATATTTTCCATTAATACCTTTTAGGCAATGCTAACCTTATCCATTCGTCAGCAGTTATTGAAAAAGTAAGATCACTGGACATGAGCGTCCCTTTTCAGGGGTAACTCAGGCTCTCTTTCTGGTTAAGTGACTTGCACAGAGTCACACATGCAAATGGATGTGGAAAGAATCAAACCTTCAATCCTTGACTACAGCAAACCGCTCATTAACAGCTCACAGCCTTAGTCTCTGTTTACTTCCACTTAATTCCTTTTTAAGCTTGATGTGATATACTTAATCTCCATTTACATTTAATTTGACTGGCATTGCATGACTGTTGTTAATTCAAATGTATTCCTGACAGTTGTGTTATATATTTAGTCTGCTTTAGCATCATTAGCCATCGTTTATTTTCACTGAGAGTGGCCAATATCACTCTTTCTATTTTCTGACTTTGTAGATTTGAGTGTTTCAGCTATTTTTACAAAAAAAAGAGAAATTGTGCATCATTTATTTTGGCTCTATCATAAGTTTACAAACATCTTCCATTGTTAGCAATGCATATTTTTATTTTGGAATGTTGGATCAATAGTAGGTAAGAGATCATAGGGATCATAGGATGCCCAGTAAACAAACACCTTTAAGCAGACTCACCTAAAAGTTTTAACCTTAACAAGCACTTAACAGTGTTCACCCCCTAAATCAAGCAGGGCTGTACATGATAACCCTGCTGTAAATTTGTGTCTACCCATCCAATCATCAAAATTAGCCTTAAAGGAAAAAAAATAGTAGCTTGCTTTGGCAACACATTCCATAAGCTGTGAATATATTGAGTTAAAAATCTATTCCTCCACTGAGTCTTATTTGTTGGAGTAAATGTTGGTGTTTAGTACAGCAATGTGTAGACCCACTCGTTTTGTTTAAAAATACAATGTCAAATAGGATTGGGTCTTCCATGGCCAGGAATGTAAACCTTAGGTGTTTACATAATTTAGGTTGCCTAAGTCTGAATAAATGAGTTCTACCACAATACCTTGCATGGATTTTCATATAAAAGCCGGTGAAGCCATTAGAGCTATAATTATCTGGGTATGTAGAGTAGCCTCCTGTTTTCTAGATTAGTCACACTGACTGTTTGCTAAGCATCATGGACATACCCTGTGGATAGGCTGAGGATGAACAGTTTAAGTAGAGGCTCACTCCTTGCAGTGATGGGAATGCAGCTCACTATGGTATCTTGTCCCAGAGAACATAGCCAGCCTTAGCTATAGGCCAACTCAGCAGCTGCCTAGGGTGCAGTTATAGTAGGGGTACTTTTCCAGTAATCCAGTGTAGGTATGCCTGAATGAGGGCACAAGATGGTATGTGGGGCCATTTTGCCTAGGGCCAGCCATGCCATAGAAATTTTGTTTTTAGACTTTGACAGAGATTGTAAGACTTTCTCCAGGGTTATTTCAGGAGAAACTAAATTTTCGTGGATAGTGGGTGTAGCAATGTGGTAGGTGGGCTAAACTTAACATTAAATTTGTCCTCAACATATTGGCTAAATCCTTGGGATAGAGTTGTATGGCATTATTATGGTTGAGCTCAGTGCATTGTCAAACATAATTCCATAATTTCCTGAAGAATTCGTAGTTTCTTTTGGTACGTGTAGCAAAGTAAGTTTGCTATGTTTTAATAGTCCCAGTGTGACCTCAGTGTAAGGCAAATGGAATTTCTTACAACTTCATTATTTTCCTTTTGTTATTCAGTTTTACACTGCAGTTCTACCAGAGAAGTTTATTCATGGGTTTGTACTAGGCTATAGGCCCTAGGGCCTATACAAGCCTAGCCATAACAATTCCCTGGATATTTCTTCCCACATTATTCACTTCCCTGAACCCCTGTCTAGCAGGGCAACTGACATGATCCATGGGGTGAATTTCCTATCTCCCATCCAATCATCAAGGTTCCTTTTGAAGAGGGCCAAGGAGGCGCTGTGCTTGACATGTATGGGCAGTCTATTCCAGAGTATGGGGAGTCTCTGGGTCAGGAACCTATCCCTCCAGCATGTTTTGCTCATTGTGATGACAAGGTTTAGAACCCTGGAGGATGTGGCTCTGAGGGATTTGGATTTCTTTAAGTGGAGCATGTCCAACAGCTCATGATTTGACATGGCCTTGTATGTTAAGCAGAGATCAACTCTGAGTAGACGATATGCAACTGAGTATAGCTGGAGGTTTTTATATGGTCAGCATATGGCATCTGCTTTAGGCTTTTAATTCTTTTAGTGAGGTATTTCTGCGACCTTTCGAGCTGTTGCAGATGTTT
>NC_056729.1:1076956037-1076984708 GCF_019279795.1 Protopterus annectens
CAACCATAGTCCCACCAGGGGCTCCAATATCCTAGACCTGGTCATTACCAACATGGGAAATCGATGCTTCACACTTATGGTCACCCCTTCGTTGGTCAGGTCAGACCATAAGCTAATCACCTTTAACATCCACATTCCACCCCCCCCCCCCAGGAAGGAAACCTCCATAAAAAACTTCTCCATAGCCAACTTCATGCTACTCAAGTCAGAAGTTACAAACTTCATGACACCCATGCAGACAGGAACTGAAAGTTCGACTGCTGAGTCCTACACTAAGGCACTGTGCGAGCACATCCACGCATGCATGAATTGTGCCATCCCAAATAGAACTAAGATACTCTCCTCCAAAAAAAGGAAGCCAATCTGGTGGTCTCCTGCTATAAACAAACTTTACAACAAAAGGAAGAAACTGTTGTAGAAAACAGGAATATCCCAGGATGCAAAAACCTCCCTTACTAGCCTCAGTAAGAAGCTGAGATCCCTCATAAAATCCTCCAAAGCTAGTTACAAAAATAAAATTGCCAAAGATTCCAAAGACAACCACAAGGCATTCTATAACTATGTCAAGAATCTAAATGGCAATGCCCAGATCTGCTCTGAGCTACAACAGAATGGCATTAAATATACTGATCCCAAGGATATTGCCAATATCATGGCAAATCGATTCCGTGCCAACTTCACCCCCCTCTCACCCCCTAAATGGCCCATCTCAATACCGGAAGATTGCCAAATTCCAGTAATAATGGCCACACAGGTAAAAAACACACTCTCCAAAGCTAAGAATACAGCATCCATGGGACCAAATGACATCCCAGGCTGTGTACTACATGAACTACAAAATGAACTGGCACCTCACCTAAGTGTCATGTTTAATCATACCCTCACCTCAGGCTTCGTGCCCACTGAGTGGTGCACAGCTACAGTTATCCAACTCCACAAGGGGGACTCCACCTTGGATCCTGGGAACTACCGCCCCATCAGTCTGACGAGCCTGATCTGCAAGGCCATGGAACGTATTATCATGGAACTTATAAACAAAGACATTGGCAACCTTCAGACACTGGACCCCACCCAGTTTGGGTTTGTGAAGGGCCGCTCTTGTCTCCTGAACCTGATTGACTTCTTTGAATCAGTCTCCAGAGCCGTGGACGAGGGTAAATCAGTCCACACAGCCTACCTGGACCTTGCCAAGGCCTTTGACACCATCCCCCACTCTAGAATAATAGATAAACTTACTAAGCTGGGCATTAATCCCTACGTCACTCGATGGGTTACCAACTGGCTTACTGACAGAACCCACACTGTAAAAGTAGCTGACTCCAAATCCAGCTCCAGACAAATGACAGGTGGAGTACCTCAGGGTTCAGTCCTGGGACCTCTCTTGTTTGGCATCTACTTCTCTGAAGTACAGGCCAACACTAAGGGATTCTGCCTAACAAAGTTCACAGATGACTGCAAAGTGGGAGCCATTATTGAATCCCCAAATGATGTGGATACTCTACAAAAGGGCCTTACATGCTTGGTGCCAGAGCCATGGGCTCAAGCTCAATGCCAAGAAATGTATAGTTATCCCCTTTGGGAAAAAACATGTACCCATGAATTACCACAGAGGTGGCAGTACACTAAACACCGAAAGTGTGATAAGGCACTTAGGGACACAGGTGGACAGTGGTCCCACCATCAATAACCACATAGCCACAACAGTCAGGAAATCCTTCTATGTGGCACACCTCATCACTAAGGGCTTTTCATCCAGAAAAAAGGAGTTCATTGTCCCACTGTACTCATCCATCATTAGACCCATTATAGAATACAATGCCCCATTTGGTATGTACCTCTCAAGGCATCTGCAACAACTGGAAAGGCCGCAGAAATACCTCACTAAAAGAATCACAGGCCTAAAGCAGATGCCCTATGCTGACCGCCTTACACTCCAGCTATACTCTGTCACATATCGTCTACTCTGAGGTGATCTCTGCTTAACATACAAGGCCATGTCAAACCCAGAGCTGTTGGACATGTTACACTTAAAGAAATCCCAATCCCTCAGAGCCACATACTCCAGGGATCTAAACCTTGTCATCACAATAAACAAAGCATGCTGGAGGGATAGGTTCCTGACCCAAAAACTCCCCAGACTCTGTAATAGATTGCCCATACATGTCAAGCAAGAGCGCCTCTTTGGCCTTCTTCAAAAGGAACCTTGATGATTGGATGGGAGAAAGGAAATTCACCCCGGGGATCACGTCAGTCACCCTGCTAGACAGGGGTCCAGGGAAGTAAATAGTGTGGGAAGAAATATCCATGGAATTGTTATAGCTAGGCTTGTATAGGCCCTAGAGCCGATATCATAGTACCAACCTATGAACCTTGTTTTTGCAGGAGAATGATTGTAGCAATCTTCCATTCCTTTAGCACAAAACCTGACTGCAGGCACCAGCTGAAAAGTGATTCAAGTGAACCAGAGAGGTCATGTTTCATGGTTTTATTAAGCATCCTGGAATGTTATTGGAGACCATCTATGTAGTGTTTTGGGCCTCGGAAAGTGCATTGATGACCTATTCCCTGTAAAGGTTGGGGGCTTTGTGGTATGTAACAGTTGGAGGGGGGACATTTCAGCTGAACCTGTCTGCCAAAAGGTTAGCAATGGCCTCTGGTTCAATGTTAGTGTTGCCATTTACAATAAGCTCTGTGAATTATTGTGTATTTCCCCCTTAGGTTACAGACATAGATGTAGAAAAAATGTGGTTGTATTTTGCCTGAGAAGCTATTTTTTCTTCAAATTTAGCTTTTAAAATATTAATTAACCCTCATAGCTGTCTGTTTAGATTGGTCAAGGAGTTTATTATGTCGGGCTTGGTCCCTCCTGTGACTGCCCAAGATATTTTTCCTTTGTTGTATAACTGATTGATATTGTGATTCCATCAGGGTGGGATTGTCTTTTGAGCTCATCTTATTCTTATGAGTGGAGACAGCTTGCTTGATACAGCTGTCAATATAGTTGCACAGAGATTATGTAAATATCTCAGCATTTGCTATGGTGTTTACTGGGTTTTGGATTTCTTGGAATTTAGCCAAGGTGTCACTTAGTAGAGAGAGGATAACCTTGGAATAGTTCCTAAAGGTTTTTTGTTTCACGGGGTCCCAGGATTTAATTTTTATTTCAAGCAATACTATCTTTTGGTCAGATCTGAAAAAAAGACATTGCATTGGCTGAAGAATATCACTCCCTCATGTTCTTGAGTACAAAGTCAAGGATGTGTGTACCCCTGGTAGGAGAATGGAACAACTGTGCCATGATGTTGGTATAAATGAAGTTTAGGAATCAAATGGCTTGTGCATTAGAAGAGGTGTAGGATTCCCAATCTATATAGGGTTAACTGAGATCCCCCATGAATACTGTATTGGGTGAAAGGTGAGGAACTCTATTACATTGAGATGGGTAGTATGTGTTTCTGTGACACTGAGGGGGACCTATAGGTTGCAAGGATACAGTACAAGATCCTGTTCATCTTGCATTGCACATGTGAGTTCCAGTGGGTCATATACTTTACCTGTCTGAATGTGACATTGTTTTTAATATAGACTGAGTCCTCCATCTTTAGTTCCCTCCTGTGTAGTAGCTGGTCTCATATCTCTCAACCTGGAAACATCAAAAGTCTGGACAAAGGCCCATAAAAAGTAGGTAGAACTTGCCAAAAATCTGTATGCTGATTAACATAAAATTTGCATACATAATTATGCAAACCAGCCCACTCCAGTGGAATTGTGGCATACCAACATTCAAACCCAAATTGAACAGACAAAATATTAAATGCAAAATATAACCAGAATAATAGTGTCTTATTTATATTAACATTTGAACTTGTATAAAACTTTGAACTTGAATAAAACTAAAAATTTCCTTTTATAAAAATATAATTAAGTGCTACACGCATACAAAATTAAAATAATACAATTTGTGTAAAAAATGAATTCCAACAACTACTAAACTGGTACAAAACTTACATAAATACAAATTAAATAAGCTCCAACTACTAGACTGGTATAAAATAAAAGTAAAATAAATACCAATCAAATTTTTGCAAGAAATAGCATTAACAAACTAAAAATAAACAAGGAAGACAAAGTAGAGTATCACAAAAAATTAATAAAATGCATGTGAAAGAAAATTATTAGTGGGTACACATTAGAATAAATAAAAATCTTGGCACCTTAACATCACGCTCCACTCTTTCTACTTGGCATAGCATGAAACACACTTTGCCCTTCTCCAATTTGGCTAGAGAATTACTGCTGAGGTACTCCCCTTTCCCAAACACACCAACATATATGATACAACACACACTCACGGGCTCACTCCCTGACTCATGTGTCACCCTGACACCTTTTCACATTCCTATAATATGCCTAGATTTAGATAAGGCATAGCAATGCATCTGATACCCTGTCAAAAAACAATATGAACTTCAGCAAGACTTAGCCTACACCTGCAAAATATAACAGATGAGAAAGTTTGACATTTAAGTCTTTGGCAGTGCAGCAACAAAACTCTCTAACATACTCGTTTATTTAACTTCATTACAATTGGGGTATAAGAGGTACTCAATTTATATGGTCTTGACCAAGCCAAATAATAACAATATTAATAATAATGTGGAACAAATACAGAAAATCAGGGATGGTTTAGCAGCACTCTAATTCACTTAGAAAGTTAATACATCAACATACTTTGTATCATCTTGCATTTACTTGTATAGGCCCTATGGCCGATAGCCTAGTACCAACCTATGAACCTATAAGAGGTACTAAACTCTAATGCCCATCACTGACTGTGACTGACTATAATTCTCAGTGATTTTATTTACCAGTAAATAAATGAAGGAGACTGAGAAGTTCTACAGAAACAGAGCAAGTCTGAAATAAAAAAAAAAATAACCCATCAGGACTCAGCAGTGAAAATAAACTGTGAAGTAAAAGTCTTCAGCAAACTAACAAGCTTCACCCTTTCCCTTTCTGTTTTACACAATACTGAGCAGACTCATCCCGTTTGTCCTTTTAGAAGGCAGAGAAAGTAGCCATTCGTGATGACTGACCATTAACTGCACAATCTGAGGTAAACTGAAGTCTGAAGACAAAATTGTTTGACAAATAGAACAAAATGAAATCAGAACAAAATCAGCATGTCACACTATGAAATGTATCATCCAGTGACTTCAAACCACAGTGATTCTTCAGAAAACAACAAACTTCATTAGGAACAGACCAAAAATATTAGGCAAACATCTGGACATTCTGCAAAAATTTGTACAGTTGAGAGGTACAAGATCTCAAGTTTTCATTACAAAACGTCTCACTGACTTTAAGATATACTTCTCGACTGTCAAGACTTCTACAATGCATTTTTGGTCTGCGCCTCATAAAGGTTGCAGTATTCTAGTAATTTACCCAGGAGTGAAGTAACTAAATAACAGCAAATATCCGACTAAGTAAACACAGTCCTAGAACACCAACAGTGTCTTCAATAGGTTGACAGTCTGCCTGAGTGCCTTATGAAACTGATACATGCAGTGTGATAAAGTCAGCTTGAAAACAAAAGAAATGGGAATTAAATAGCCACTTGGAAAATTGTGGCACTCCATTATTTTGTCCTGAAAACTGGTAAATACAGAAATCTTTGGTATGGTTGAGAGGTATAACTGGTCTAAAGGTGTGAAATGCATTATAACCCTGCATTACCGGGGTACTCTCTGCGACTTTAAACTATGTCTTTATTTCTACACTGTCTACACTCTCCAGGGAAATGAAGGCTTGCCGGGATTGCAGCTATTGTTACGACTTCTACCACTGAGCAGTACCACTTTCAGGTATTCCTTCATAGGTGCAGTTAAGTCAGAAGATTTATCAGTCTGACATTGACTAAAAATTGCACTACAGAGGTGGAAAAGGTCTTTGCCAATATCTGAAAGCTTAGAGGGGATAAGTACATACCATCCCTCACAAAGAAACATGGTCTGTCAACCGTGTCTTCCAAGGCTATCAAATATTGTACCCCTAGGACTGACACCAGACGTTAAGCCAATTGTTAAAATCAATCATTTTCTGTTACATACATGACATTATCCTTGAAGAAGGTAGTATGCTGCTCAGCGCTAGGCTCATACCTGCCTGAAACACATAATCAGCGAGCCTGATCATTTCTCACTTCATATAGTCAAGGAAGATATGACTCAGGTCAATAACACCCTCATGGAATATGACAGAATCATACTGGTACCTGTGGATCAATGACCTGTGTAACTTGAAGGATCCTAGCCCCAGAAAGGCAGCTAACTGCAACCCTCTCCTTACTCAGTCTAGTGAGGGGAACATAATTGTGCCTCATTATAGGATCACAAATGACCAGAAAATTTGGCTACGTGCTGCTTTGCCTTAAAAGCTTAGCAGTAGAGGCACTGGAGACAGTGTTACTATGCATAGCTGTGGGTAGTGATTTAATGGAGTGTTAAAATGATGGCTGAGGACCCTTGCTTTGATTGTGCTGTGCAGGAGGTCTTAGTGTTTTAGGAAGGTTACCTGTAAGTGCCTCGGCATAAGTAATTTTATTTGCAGGGTCTTCACCCTGTGCAATAGACTTGGCGCAAGTGTCACTAACATCCTCTATAGGATTAGTTTTGGTTGTATGAGAGAGGTTTGCCTCCTCCATTAAAGTGTGTTTAAACATCTCTCATATGTTATCTGTTTTATTAAGAATACGTGGACTGTCAATGTACATGAGGCAATTGCTACAACTCCTCAGAATACCCTTCTCAACCAGAATGGCCACAGTGAGAGTCATTAAGTGCATATGCATGGCTACTGAACCTCTAGGGATGAGTGAGGGAAATTTAAATATTTGTATAACCACAGTCTATCAAAAAGACTAAATTTCTTCACCACAATAATAATCTAATTCCTTAAAGTGCAAAGGATTTATTGTAAAACACTGCTTATCTCATAAAATACAAAATATTCTCTTGAGCGCCTCGGCAAACTTGCCTTGGAGAGAAGGACAAGGTTTTACATCAGGAGAAAGTGGCATGCCGCAGATGGAAGGAGAAACGGATGTGGAAGAGTTTCCAATGCTCCCTAAACCAGGGAATGGAGGTGGAATGAATGCTTTTCGTGAAGCACAGACAAGTCGTAAGTGGAGTTGGAATGGACAGGGACAATATAAAGAAGGTTATACAAACCAGCAAACATTCAAAAGGGATAAATGGGACTAAAACATCTAATGCAAATGGGGTACAAACAAACTGTAAGTATGTAGTCAATTTATCTGGCTATGAACTATCGGACTGTGAGTTAAATGTGTTGGATAAAGGCTTAAAATATATACCCACAGTCTTACCTAGACTTTATGAACTGAAAAGTGACATTTTTTGTTTTGGTCGCAAATTAAATTTGTTGGATATTTTTAAAAATAATGAAATGACAAGTATCTTGCAGGATGAAAGTATCAGCGAGGAATTGATTGGTATGGATGATAGTATGAATGATAGTTTTTACTCATGTTATTCAGATGAATGTGTAAATGCATATTGTACATTGGGTACAAGTGAAGTAAAGGTAAAAAGTGATTTTATGCCTCCACAAAGGAATGAGAGTATAAAATATTTTAATAAATCACTTACTCATAGTGTAGAAAAAGAATTTCAAATGTTTATAAAAACTAAGAAGGAAGTTAAATATAACATTACAAAGGAAGAATGGAAATGTTTATTGAATCTGAGTCAAAATGCTGAATTAATATTTAAACCAGCTCATAAAGGAGGGAGACTGGTTATTTTAAATTATTTACAATATTTAACAATGTGTTACACACATCTGAATATGGAGGATGTTTATGAAAAAATTAGTATAAAAGAATATGAGAAAGGACAAAAGGAATACAATGAATTGATAGACAAAGGACATAGGCTGCATTATTTTTCATATAAAGATGTAAAGGAAAAAATTAATATAAAAAATCCTAGAATGCCATGTTTTTATTGTATACCTAAGATACATAAAAGTATGAATAATCCACCAGGACGTCCCATAGTTTCAGCGAGTGGCAGTTTTATGCAAAATATATCATGTTTTTTACATGAATATTTGTTACCAACGGTAAAAAAACTGCCATCTTATATTAAAGATGTGTTTGATTTATTAGAGAAAATAAAACATATATATTGGGAACGTAACATGTATTTTTTGGTTATAGATGTAGTTAGTTTATATACTAACATAAAACATCAAGATGGAATACATGCAATAAAGCATTATATGGGGGAAAGTCCAGTAGTGGAATTTGTAGTGGATTTGATCAGAATGTGCTTAAATAATAATATGTTTGAGTTTAATGGAAGTCTTTATAGATCAAGGTACAGCTATGGGGGCAGCATTTGCTCCCAGTTATGCGAACATTTTTATGGGTTATTTTGAAAATGTATGCATATATACTAATCAATTCTTTAAAAAAATATGTGTGTAAATACTTTTGTGTTATTGATGATTTGATATTTATTTGTAAAGGAGGGCAAGATCAAGTCATGATGTTTTTAGATCAAATACAAGACAATAATATGGGCGGTAGATTTGATGATTTACAAATAGGACGAGAAGTAAATTACTTAGATGTAGTGCTACGAGGGCAAGTAGGTGAATATATTAATTCTAGTATACATAGGAAATTTAAAGGAATGGGATCCATCTTGCATGGAGAAAGTTTTCACCCCCCCACATACTATAAAGTCTATACCATATACAGAATTTATTAGAATTAAAAGATTATGTAGTGATCCAGCGCAAGTTGAATTAGAGTTAAATCAAAGCTATGATAAATTTAGTCTAAGGGTGTATCAGGAAACAGATTTAAGAGTTAGTTTGAATAAAGTAAAGAAAAATGTGAGATATAGGAATGTGAAAGGTAGTGTCAAAGATGGCGAATGTATTTATTTTACTTCCACTTACTCCACATTATCAGATAAAATTGTAGAACAAGTAAGATATAGTTGGAATGTGGTAAAAAGAGAGGTGGATTTTCTACGTAATAAGAGAATGTGTTTCTCTTATAGGAGAGGGAGAAGTATAAAGGACTTTATAGTCCATAGTAAGTTTAATATGCCAAAAATGAAAACGGTAAAACAAGTTGAGAAATTGGGAACTGTAGCCTGTGGAAAATGCAGTCTATGTAAATATATAGTAAAGGAATTTGGTAGAATTAATGGGGTCTCATTTCAAACAAATGGGACTTTTAATTGTAAAACTGAAATAGTTATATATGGTTTAAAATGTTTGTGCAGTAAATTTTATGTGGGAGAAACTAAGAGAAGATTTGCTTGTAGAATAAAAGAGAATATTAGAGATATAAAAAATAATAAACAAACAAGCCCTATAGCATTGCATTTTAATACATATCATAATAGTAATCCAGAGGGATTGAAAGTGACAGTGTTAGATAGTCCCCGGGATTCATGAAGCTCGGCGCAAGGCTGGTGTAAGGCTTGCGCCGGCAGTGCAGTGAATAATCGGCGTAGCAGTGCCATATGCATAGTAATGAGTGCGCGCCACAACCACAGACACGTGCGGAGGGCACGTGAGCGAGCCCAAGTAGGATGCGGCCGTAGGCGTGGCCAAGCAGGCAGGCGATGAGCAACCTAAAGTGCTGACTTCCACAGGCCGCCTGCAATAGTAACCGCACCAGCCATGGTCCATGGATAATGACACGTACGCAGACTATGCAACATAGTACCCGTTCACACAAAACGGAGAACCAAACATTAACCCACGAAGTCCAAAGTGTACCCGTCCAAGGAACAAAGGATACACGTAATACCGTGTCCGTCACGCAATGCACTGTCAGTGGGCATACCCAGTGAAGGTGTACCGCAGCATGTCAGCGAGGCCGCACCTACATAGAAGTAGCCACATGGGCATGGTCACCAGCAGTAGTGAGAGTACACAGCCGGGTAGCCATGTCGAAATAACAACAAGAAGGAAACTAGATACCCTAAACACAGACAAACATGTGCATAGCAACATGTACTACACCCAGCAACGTGCCCGTCGCATACACATAGGACGGCGTATGCCTAAGCGTAATATCCAGAAGCAGAACCCATGCATGCAAATGTAATACACAACAGTCCCGTCATAGCATGTAACCCGCACCCATGTACGACCGTGCACCCAACCCAGCTAGCAGCCTTATGCAGCTACACACCTACACACAATGGGGTATACCTGAAATGTAGTAAGAAGTATTGTCCTAGGCAGTGCCACGCGGGCAAATATGTACCCCACATGTTAACATCCCACCTCAGGTACAGATATCCAAATGGCTGCATGTGAATGTGTCGGCAGAATGTGTACATCCCGCATGTGGTATGGACCTGTCGAAACCCCATAGGCGTGCACACGCCACGGTGCCCATAACTGTACACATCTGGACAAGGCGGTATGTTCAGCCACCGTACTGATGATTAGCTATGCAGACATGTCAAACACAACACATATGGCGGAACATCTGCCCACCAAGCAGGACGCCCCAACAGGGTGCCACAGGCACAGAAGGTGAAGGTTGGACATCACATGGTGAGAATAGCGTTGCCGGACAGTCAAACACCCACGGCCAACGCAAAGGATGGAATAACATGTATATGCCTGGATGAATGGGTATGTCATAGCATGGGAATAGGCCAAGCTATCCACCATAATAGCCATATGTACCAGATACAAACAGCCAGTAACACGCAGTAGTAATGCAGGAAGGCATACACGACTGTGGGAATAGCACAGGACATATGGCACATGCCAAGTGTTGATGCATGACACAAATGTCCAGGATGGGGCTCCCTGCAAAGAGGAACATGTGCCAACCCCACCCCCCACAGATGTACCGGCAGTGAAAACACATCCCAAACACACACCAACACTACCGTCCATCCCACGATAGCAATGGAGGCTGGTCAAAGACCACCATGATGCATGCACAAACAGGGCACGTGTAACCGTTTCCCTAACAACCCCCCTCAGGCCAAAGAATAATAGTATGGACTTATGCATGTAATGCTGTGAAGGATGTGTGGTAGTCCTCAGTATCACAGAGGTAGGTACACAGTTACACTGTAATCAACCGTGACGTATGTGCACTGTAGACAGCATACCTGCAGGTAATACATAGTTCAATCATGTGCCACAGAAATATACACATATGAATGAGGATAGGGGATAGACAAGTGTGAATGGGACAAACTATGAACATAGGTTCATAGGTCCATAGGTACATAGTTGGCTATCTACCCAGGGGCAGCCATAACCCTAGCCCATAGTTATGTTTCCTTTGCCAACCCTCCAGTCTGGAGATAAAATGCCTATTATATTGTTGTACCTCTGTCAAGCAGTGACAATGATGTAATCCCTGGGGTATATCTGCAATCCCCCATCCATTAGACAAGATCCCCCTCGAACAAGGCCAGCAAGGTTCTCTGCCTCACATGTACTGGGATGTTGTTCCACAGCATAGTGAGTGTCTGGGTGATGTATCTGTCCCTCCAACACATTCTATTAATGACCGTGTCAAGGTTCATGTCACCTGCCCCTGTGGTTCTGAGGGATGTAGATCCATTAGGTGAAGCATAGTCATCAAATATGGGTCGACATGGCCTCGTATGTCAGGCACAGGTCACCACTGAACAAGTGGTATGTGACTGAATGGAGCAGGAGTCCTTACAGTCGGGCAGCATAACAAAAATTCCTGACACCCTGCATCCGTCTGACGATGAACCTATGGGGCCTTCCCAGCTGCTGCAGGTGTCAGGTCAGATACCTTCCGAATGGGGCAATGTACTCAATCATAGGTCTAATGAGTAATGAGTACAAGGAGACGATGACCTCCCCTGATCTAGATGTGAATCCCTGCACGATCAGGTGGGCAATGTAGAAGTTCTACCGAACCACGTTAGCAACGTGTGTGTCGAACGAATGGTGACTGACAACCTGGGTCCCCAGATCCCTGGTAATTCCCTCTGTGCTCAGTGGATTGCCACCCATATGGCGGCTAGGGGTGACCTTGTTCTTCCCGATGGGTATGACTATGCATTACCCGGCATTTAGCTGTAGGCCATGTCCCTGGCAGCAGATATCCATATCTGTGAGGCCCCTCTGAAGGATATCTGTGTCAGATGTCCATCCCACTATGGCACCCAGTTCGCAGTCATCTGCAAACAATGTCAGCCATAACCCCCCTGTGTTTGCTTGTACTTTGGAAATGTAGATGCAGAAAAAGAGTGGACCCAGGACAGAGCCCCGTGGGATACCGCCTGTGACTGGCAGTGAGTCTGACATGGTGCCAGCAACTATGACCGTGTGGGTTGTGTCACCTAGCCAGTTTGCAACCCATCCTGCGATGTATGGGTTCACATCCAAGCCGATGGTTTTATCAATGATACCCGAGGGGGGTATTGTGTTGAAGGCTATTGCCAGGTCGAGGTAGGCTGTATGGACTGCCTGACCCTCATCAATGGCCTCGGTGACTGTTTCTAAAATGTCAACCAAGTTTTAAACACATGATCTGCCCTTGACCAAGCCAAACTGGGTTGGATGCAAAGTATGCAGGTCCCTTATGTCGTCATCTATGAGCTCCAGTATGATCCTTCCCCATGTCTTTGCAGATAAGGCTTCTCAAGCTAATGGGACGGTAATAACCAGGGTCAGTGGAGGCACTGCCCCTGTGAAGTGGGACAACAGTCACCGTGCGCCACACCTTGGGTACGTTACCTGAGGTGAGGCTAAGATTAAACAGCTGTCCTAACTGTGGGTCTAATTCCTCAATGAGATCGCGGAGTACACAGCCGGGACACCATCTGGTCCCATGGATGCTGTGTTCACTACCTTGGAGAGAGCATGTCCCACCTGTGCATTACAGAACATTCGGGGGCCACAATCTTCTGGTACAGACATCTCTCCATGTGGGGGGGAGGGGGTGGAGATGTCTTCTCCGAACCTGTCAGCCAGTATGTTGGCAATGTGTGTATGTTCAGTAAACTTCACATCATTGTGAACCCAGTCAGAGCATATCTGGGAGTTTCCTCCCAGGTGTCCAACATAGCTAAAGAAGGCCGTATGATTGTCTGTCGAGTCCTTGGTGATATATCTGTGGGACCTGCCCGGATGATGTCATGAGAGCTTGTAGTTCTTCACATATAATGAGCAAGGGTGTCATACCTCACAAGGAGTCTGCTCTGTCTTGTAGTAGCTACCTCATCTCATTGTAGAGCTTGTGTATGGCTGGGGTACACCACACTGGATGCTTGGCATTGGTACAAAGACCCACAGTTGGGTAAGGGATTGCCTGATCCATGCAGTCCTGTAGGTGCTGGTAGAAGGCATATGTAAGTGATTCAGTGGCTTGAGTAATGTTCACCACTGGCTCAGGGGCCTTAAAGGAGACCACACTAGTGTTTAGAAATGTGAAGTCAGCTTTTGAGAAAGCCATATGTATGGTAACTGGCACCACCCACAGCATTGTATGTCAATAGCAGAAGCTATTGTCCAAATAACATAGTATTAACTTTATTATTAAAATATGTATTATTATTTATTTAGTCATATGTTTCTGCTAATTACACTTGAAAATGCCCGGTAAGACCGGGCGAAAGTGCTCGTGATCTACCTGTTATGGTGGTGTCATTCTGACAATAAAGTGGCGATACTTCCCTATTGGGACTTCTGGGGATTATTTAAAGCAGTTGTTAACCTGCATCTTTGGATGTACACCATTTGGTTTCAGTTTTGAAAAACCTGGTTTTCGTAGCACTACATAATATGGGTAGTCAAACAGACATTCGTGATTGGGGAACATACAGCTGCAGTCAAAACCACTGGCCACATGGACACAGTCCAACAAGTTCTACACTTTACATATGCACATTGGTGTCCATTGTAGGACCCAAAAATTGTTCTGTACGGAATACCATCCAGCCGTTATTGTTCAACCAGAAGAAGCGACAGTCATGACTACGGCACAGCTAGACATATGCAGCACCAGTGTGTTCAAGGTTGATGCCAGGTGTCCATGAAATGCAGGACATATGAACAGAAATCCCCAGATTGCCGAGACCATAGAGGTGCGTCCACATCCCAGTCCCGCACACCTGAAGGATGTGTAATGGGTACGGTCGCGGGTTGCAGCCATGGGATCCTGGGTATGCAGAAATGGGGCTCGGTGCTGTTTGGCAGATAATCCATTGTCCCGCCCCGTGGGAGGGATGTGGGTATAGCACATGCTTTACTCCCCACCAATAATGTAAAGCATCCCCCGGATAATGCTAAATGCAGGTGTGAAATGTGTACAGCCCTATACCAGTGTCCAGTAGGCAATACCCATGGATGGACAAGGGTACGACCAAGATGGCACCCACAACTGCACACCTGGTGGAATTACACAGCTGCAGTAAGGCATAACACAGGAAATACAGATAGGGACTACAGTAGACACACCCCATACAAAGTCAGACCGCTGTGCGAATCCCGGCGTAAACAGCACTCAATCTGCCAGCACCAAAAGGGGGATCATTCGCTGCCATACCGCGGAACAAATGGGCGACCTGTGGAACACATACTAATGGCACACCAACAACATCAACTAGGAAGGTCATAGGATGGTTAAACTATGGCGTACCCACATATAAAGAACATCTTCCAATGAATTAATAGGATCTACATGGTTAGGTGGTGTTATTTTGACTATACAGTGGCGGATATTTCCTATTGGGAATCCTGAGGATTATTTAAAGCAGTCGCTAACCTGCATCTTTGGATGTACACCATTTGTTTTCAGTTTTGAAAATCCTGGTTTTCATAGCACTACATAATATGGGTAGTCAAACAGACATCCGCGATTGGAGAACATACAGCAGCAGTCAAAACCACTGGCCAGATGGACACAGTCCAACATGTTCTACACTTTACATATGCACATTGGTGTCCATTGTAGGACCCCAAAAATGTATCCGTGCGCAATGTCAACCGGCTGAGATCGAGAGACCCAGAAGAACTGACAGCCGAGACTACGGCACAGCAAGACATATGCACCACCAGCGTGTTCAAGGTTGATGACAAGTGTCCATGAAATGCAGGACATATGAACAGAAATCCTCAGATTGTCGAGTCCATATTAGTGTGTCCACATCCCATTCCCGCACACATGAAGGATGTGTAATGGGTACCGTCGAGGGTTGCAGCCATGGGATCCTGGGTATGCAGAAATGGGGCTCGGTGTTGTTTGGCAGATAATCCGTTGTCCCGCCCCGTGGGAGGGATGTGGGTATAACACATGCCTTACTCCCCACTAATAATGCAAATCATCCACCAGAGAATGCTAAATGCAGCTGTGAAATGTGTACAGCCCTATACCAGTGTCCAGTAGGCAATTCCCATGGATGGACAAACGTACGACCAAGATGGCACCCATAACTGCAAACCTGGTGGAATTACACAGCCGCAGTAAGGCATAACACAGGAAATACAGATAGGGACTACAGTAGACACTCCCCATACAAAGTCAGACCGCCGTGCGAATACCGGCGTACACAGCACTCAATCTGCCAGCAAGAAAATGGGGATCACTCGCTTACATACTGCGGAACAAATGGGCGACCTGCAGAACACATACTAATGGCACACCAACAACCTCAACTAGGAAGGTCATAGGATGGTTAAACTATGGCATTCCCACTTATAAAGAACATCCTGCAATGAATTAATAGGATCTACATGTTCTGGTGGTGTTATTTTGACAATACAGTGGTGGATATTTCCTATTGTGACCTCTGAGGATTATTTAAAGCAGTTGATAACCTGCATCTTTGGATGTACACCATTTGGTTTCAGATTTGAAAACCTGGATGTCGTAGCACTACATAATATGTGTAGTCAAACAGACATCCGCGATTGGGGAACATACAGCAGCAGTCAAAACCACTGGCCAGATGGACACAGTCCAACAAGTTCTACACTTTACATATGCACATTGGTGTCCATTGTAGGACCCCAAAAATTCAACCCTATGCAATATCTACGAGATGCGAGCGAGCGACCCTGAAGGAGTAACAGCCGTGACTATGGCACAGCTAGACATATGCACCACCAGCGTGTTTAAGGTTGATGACAAGTGTCCATGAAATGCAGGACATATGAGCAGAAATCCCCAGATGGTCGAGCCCATAGAAGTGCGTCCACATCCCAGTCCCGCACACATGAAGGATGTCTAATGGGCACCGTCGAGGGTTGCAGCCATGGGATCGTGGGTATGCAGAAATGGGGCACGGTGTTGTTTGGCAGATAATCCATTGTCCCGCCCCGCGGGAGGGATGTGGGTATAGCACATGCCTTAATCCCCACTAATAACGCAAAGCATCCACCGGATAATGCTAAATGCAGGTGTGAAATGTGTACTGCCCTATACCAGTGTCCAGTAGGCAATTCCCATGGATGGACAAGCGTACGACCAAGATGGCACCCATAACTGCAAACCTGGTGGAATTACACAGCTGCAGTAAGGCATAACACAGGAAATACAGATAGGGACTACAGTAGACACTCCCCATACAAAGTCAGACTGCCGTGCGAATACCGGCGTACACAGCACTTAATCTGCCAGCACCAGATTGGGGATCACTCGCTTCCATACCGCGGAACAAATGGGCGACCTGTGGAACACATACCAATGGCACAATAACAACTTCAGCTAGGAAGGTCATAGGATGGTTAAACTATGGCGTTCCCACTTATAAAGAACATCCTTCAGTGAATTAATAGGATTAATGTCAATTGACCATGGAATACACCTAATCAACATCAAAGAACCGCTGTCACCTTATGGCACACAATCCAAAACACACATAGGTAGATGAAACAGTCAACGTAGACATTGTCCAGGACAGGTCACAAATAGTATACAAAGGTTCCTTCATAGACATGTAAGCGCTTTCACCCGTAGGCTCCGTCAGACTTACACATAACATAAAAGCATCCAGGCTTTAAATATCCCCCCTACACTTTCATTGGTCAATTTCTCAGCAAACAATGAACATTTAACCACAGCATATAAAGCACAGACGCAATGTTAACTACACACGCATATTAACATCTCCAAAAACATCCTATTAACACATGTATTATATGATATTGTACGATGCCTAATACTCATCAATCAAAGATCTAACAATATATATAGAAGATATGTATATCATATCAATGTAATACAGTGGTAAACAACTGAAAGAGTGGACTAATGTGTGTTAACTGTATATCTGTACCTAAACTACATTCCTGTTACGGGGGTTAAGCCACCTGCTTCTCAAAAGAGGCTTCATCAGTGTTTCATCAGTCAGCCCTGGTGTGTGGTCAACCCTCCACCTATTAATCCATCTAAATCCACATTCTAAAGCATAGTTGATGAGGTCCCCCCTCTGGTATTATAACCTCGCCTTCGTAAAACACTGAATGTAAATGTATGCCTTGTGATGTGCTCATAGCCGGCCGTAGGCATACGCCAATCCTGCGGCTGCCTAGGGCGCCGCACCAGTAGGGCCACCTGTCTAGTAGGTATGTCATGTAGGTACACCAGGATGGGGGCACCATGTGTTGTGGTGGTGGGCGCCACGGAGCCCTATAGGCTAGGGCAGCGGTCGATCTAAGGCCACTGCCGTAGGAGGGGTAGTACGGTCTGCAGGTATGTGCAGAAGTGCACATGAAACAGTGGTCCACAAGGATTACCCATAGTGGCGACACCTGCACAGATGGCTATAGCGGGACACACACACGACCATGCATACAGCACAGTTAGACATACACACACCATAAATAGGCAATTATACACAAGGTTTATGGCGTGTATGGGTACAGTGTCAGTACAGCAAGGATAGCTGTCTGCCACGATATCCAGCAGATGTCTCTAGGGTGTTCTGGAATACGGACGTTGCATGGACAATGAGTGGATATGCATCGTACCACAGTTCTATGTGTCAGCCGTGCAAATATGCGACACATGGGACAGACAGCTGTCCATGCAAGAGCAGAGCTATGGGCACAACATAGGTATGTAGATATACAACGAAAGAGATACAGACGGACACATGTGGCAAGGCCGTGAGTGTAACGTACATAGCACCACCCCACCACACCATAGCAGGGTGCACGTGGAGAACACGCTACGGAGGTCGCCAACCACAGCAGGCACACAGGCAGTCCACGAGCTGGGTCTCACCATCCACAAACACAGGGATGGCGGCAGGATATGAGTGTTCTGCGGAAACTCTAATGCCATACCCTATGAACCCATGCGGCTGGGAGCATAGACACACACACATCTGGCAGGCATGGTGATTGACCACACCCCCACATACCCAACCGCACAACAGTATGACACAGGTATGGAACGCGCTACATGGACAACCGAACACAGCACCGTCAGAGGCACATGTCCAGGTGGGTGACAACATCCGTAAAGGAATAGCCGCTGATAGCCAAGGTATGTGTTGCCAAGCGTCTAAAATAACTACACTCTACTAGGGAAGCTGTGAACACACACAGCCCACACACACACGGGGAAGGGCCGGGAGTCGAACCTATGCCTACCTACATGAACTCACTACAGCATAATGCATTTACAGAACGCGCTACTGAGATTACTGAGCACGGCGCTGTCAGAGGCATACTTCTAGGCGGGTGACATCATCCGTAAGGGAATAGCTGACAATAGCCAAGGTATGTGTTGCGAACCGTCTAAAAGCATGTTCCTCTGCAGAGGCAGCTGGAAACACGCACACACACACCTCACACACACACGGGGAAGGGCCGGGAGTCGAACCTACGCCTACCTACATGAACTCACTACAGCATGATGCATTTACAGAACGCGCTACCGAGATTACTGAGCACAGCGCTGTCAGAGACATACGTCTAGGCGGGTGACACCATCCGTAAGGGAATAGCTGACAATAGCCAAGGTATGTGTTGCGAAGCGTCTAAAAGGATATTCATCTGCAGAGGCAGCTGGAAACACACACACACACACACACACACGGGGAAGGGCCGGGAGTCGAACCTACGCCTACCTACATGAACTCACTACAGCATAATGCATTTACAAAACGCGCTACCGAGATTACTGAGCACAGTGCTGTCAGAGGCATACTTCTAGGCGGGTGACATCATCCGTAAGGGAATAGCTGACAATAGCCAAGGTATGTGTTGTGAAGCGTCTAAAAGCATATTCATCTGCAGAGGCAGCTGGAAACACACACACACACCTCACACACACACGGGGAAGGGCCGGAAGTCGAACCTACGCCTACCTACATGAACACCCTACAGCATGATGCATTTACAGAACGCGCTACCGAAATTACTGAGCACAGCACTGTCAGAGGCATACTTCTAGGTGGGTGACATCATCCGTAAGGGAATAGCTGACAATAGCCAAGGTATGTGTTGCGAAGCGTCTAAAAGCACGTTCTTCTGCAGAGGCAGCTGGAAACACACACACACATGGGGAAGGGCTGGGAGTCGAACCTATGCCTATCTACATGAACTCACTACAGCATGATGCATTTACAGAACGCGCTACCGAGATTACTGAGCATAGCGCTGTCAGAAGCATACTTCTAGGCGGGTGACATCATCCGTAAGGGAATAGCTGACAATAGCCAAGGTATGTGTTGCGAAGCGTCTAAAAGCATATTCATCTGCTGAGGCAGCTGGAAACACACACACACACCTCACGGGGAAGGGCCAGGATTCGAACCTACGCCTATCTACATGAACACACTACAGCATGATGCATTTACAGAATGTGCTACCGAGATTACTGAGCACATTGCTGTCAGAGGCATACTTCTAGGTGGGTGACATCATCCGTAAGGGAATAGCTGACAATAGCCAAGGTATGTGTTGCGAAGCGTCTAAAAGCATGTTCTTCTGCAGAGGCAGCTGGAAACACACACAGGGAAGAGCCGGGAGTCGAACCTACGCCTACCTACATGAACACATTACAGCATGATGCATTTACAGAACGCGCTACCGAGATTACTGAGCACAGTGCTGTCAGAGGCATACTTCTAGGCGGGTGACATCATCCGTAAGGGAATACCTGACAATAGCCAAGGTATGTGTTGCGAAGCGTCTAAAAGCATATTCATCTGCAGAGGCAGCTGGAAACACACACACACACGGGGAAGGGCTGGGAGTCGAACCTACGCCTACCTACATGAACACACTACAGCATGATGCATTTACAGAATGCGCTACTGAGATTACTGAGCACAGTGCTGTCAGAGGCATACTTCTAGGCAGGTGACATCATCCGTAAGAGAATAGCTGACAATAGCCAAGGTATGTGTTGCGAAACGTCTAAGAGCATATTCATCTGCAGAGGCAGCTGGAAACACACACACACACACACACGGGGAAGGGCCGGGAGTCGAACCTATGCCTACCTACATGAACTCACTACAGCATGATGCATTTACAGAATGCGCTACCGAGATTATTGAGCACAATGCTGTCAGAGGCATACTTCTAGGCGGGTGACATCATCCATAAGGGAATAGCTGACAATAGCCAAGGTATGTGTTGCGAAGCGTCTAAAAGCATATTCAACTGCAGAGGCAGCTGGAAACACACACACACACAGGGAAGGGCCGGGAGTCGAACCTACGCCTACCTACATGAACACACTACAGCATGATGCATTTACAGAATGCGCTACCGAGATTACAGAGCCCAGCACTGTCAGGAGGCATACCCCTAGGTGGGTGGTATCATCTGCAGAGGCAAGGCAGCCGATAGGGAATGAAGACAGAGTGCGTAGTCACACAGCATGTTACCATCCCAAGGTGGCCGTACAGTAACACGGTAGTGCTGCAGTCGGGAATACCAACTAACTACGGAGCAGTCCATCACGACATGAATACGGGATGCACCACATACAGTATACCCTATGAGAGGGCATCCGGCGTGCAGGATGTAGGCAGCCATTGTGGCATAACAACCACATATGAGTCACCTGGATGGTCACCATGGCTAAGCAGGATGTCATTGGCCCTGGCTACACGCCTAGTAGCAGACATCAGTGCTGACTGTAGTGTGTACCCCCGAATGGTGTACTGGCCATGCCTCTCACACCTAGTGGTTGGAGACAGACATGCACACGGGGTATCAACGCAGACGCGGGCGGTGTGCACTGTACTGTGTGTCCATCTACACAGCTGCTTACTGGGCATGCTAAGACACTTAGAATCTGCACAGTGCAGACATGCATACACATGGGGCGACAGCATGGGAGGCAGAATGTGGACCGCCGTGTGTGTCCACCCACAAAACAGCGACCCGGCCATGCCACAGACATGGCAGTTGCGAAGGGGAAACAGGCATGCACACGGGGTATCAATGCAGATGGGCGCGGTGTGCACTGTACTGTGTGTCCATCTACACAGCTGCTTACTGGGCATGCTCAGACACTTAGAATCTGCACAGTGCAGACATGCATACACATGGGGTGACGGCATGGGAGGCAGAATGTGGGCCGTCGTGTGTGTCCACCCACACAACAGCAACCCGGCCATGCTCACACACGTAGTATGTGCTATGCGCCGTCTGGCATGCAGACGGAGTGCACACACTACAAGTCACGGCCAGGTAAACCTGTACACATGCACAGGGTGGACACACGTACAGTCCTGCGTACACACACAGATGACAGCACAGACGTCATGGGTGCAGGCTGAACATGTACACACTGTAGTGAACACTGTAGCTGCTATGCCAGAACCATGTCATCGGTGCAGCAGTATGCCTCACGGTCCAGCAACTGCATGTGACATATGTCCAGAAGACTATGTGGCAGTGTACGTCCATCATGCAGAGTACACGTGTACTATCAATGATCCCACAGGTGTGATGTAGTCCACCCATACCGGTATACATGGACAGGCATGCTCCACACACACCACGGGCCTGACACAGATATGACACATGACTGCAGCTGTACCACAGTGTAACAATGTCCGAATATGTCACATATGTGATTTCCTGGCTGTGTGCATGGACTGCACGCAGGACACATATGAAGCCTGTGATGTACCACATGCATAACACAGGCGTGCAGCGATACTACACACACGAAGGGAAGGCGGACACATGTCTGTGGTATGCACCCCCTACAGGGTGTAGCAGTGTTCACTGGGACACATACCCTTGTACAGTTTGCCTGTGACAGCTGTGATACCATACCACAGTCCATATTCCATGTATGTTGACACACATGTCACAACGTAACAATGCATACACACATGGCAACAGGGGATACATGTGACATGTGTACTGTGCACGGTGTAGCCGTGCATGAGTGGTGTCCGGTGTCCGTAACACAGTTGTAACCCCCTACCACATGCATACCCATCATGGGGGCCGTCATATGGTGGCATAGTAACAGCACACATGGCAGTCTGTGTGTACACCATGTGTTTAAACACCTGTCCACATGCATGTGTGCAGGTGCTGGTCACAGGTGTGTCACACACCATCCTACCCTGCCATGTGCATACAGTCTGCTATGTCGCCTTTACATGACAGCGCTGCCATGATGCATACCCATCGGCCATGCATGATCGACCATATGTCACATTGCCACTGTAACCCCTACCACCTCCCAAGTGCAGATATTGGCACAGCTGCCCGATACAGTGGTAGTACGCAGGATGCACCACATACCGCTGCACGCCTGCACAAATCCCATGTAGTGGGTGCGGCATTCCTCGCACCGACATGTGTGCCCATGTATGCCACAGATCGGGGGGACTATGTGCCACGTGCCACACATCACTGTACACCATGGTAGAGATCTGTACCTACCTCAGTGTGGGGTGCATCGATGTGGATGGTGCAGTACATGCAACACGTCATCCCTCCGTGTAGACATGTGTGGCCACCACCATGTCAGTATGTCGACATGTGTGTATGTCTGCTGCCTGTTGTGAGGGTGTATGCAGATATAGTGTTGTGACTGGACACTGACCACAAAGGGTGACCACCCGTACTGGTGCTACATTGTACAGCCCTGTCAATGCCATACCTGTGAGCCTTACTGGCCATCTGTGCAAGACCACCCCCTGTGACATGGTGCGTGGGTGCATTGTCTTGTGAGGGTGCTGACCACACAGACAGGTGTCCCCAACTGCACACAATGGTGTGTGTGCCATAGAGGTGTCACGCGCAGCGAATGCGGGCATATTCCTGTACTGGTACAGCATCCGACTGCTGCACACCGTGCACCACAGCTGACAGGTGACACCTGCAGTCAGTGGCCAGCACACTGCGTACGACACCTGCAGAATGTCACCATACCTGTACTGTGTCATGCCATGTATGTGATGTCTCTGTCCACCGTAGCCTGTGGCACCGACCACAGGCGTCAGGTGCAGTATATGTGTGGACATGTGCGTCATGTACCGTGTAAGCAACGTTACACTGTATCCAGCTCCGTGCTCCGCAGGTGTATGTGTATAACCTCTCTTCTTGCAATCCCGACTGTCTGTTCTCTATATCACAAAAGCTCTGCACCTGCTCCCATAGTATTCCTACATAGGTAAAGTACATGTATACTAAATGGAGTACTACACTGGCCTAGAATCCCCTTGTGTACCCACTTCCCTATAGGTGCCTTCTGACCCGGTTACACAACAAATGCATTCACGTTCTCTGGCATGTCGAAGGGTCAATTGCTAGCGACCTCTCCTGTTCAGATGGTGAATCTGGGCGTCCTGGGCACTGTTACAGGTGCCTCATGGACACGGACAAGCCGCACCTCCCCCAGTGAACATAATACATGTGACAGACACAACTATATGGCCAGACAGGTGGCTGTGCTCTCTCAAACCATGACCGGCAAGACCAAGCGGGAAGGGAAGGACACCATGCACACCACAAACCCAGTGTCATATGTGACTATCGCAAATGCTAATCAAACACATGAACACACTAAGACATACCTGGAGGCACTGTTAAAACATGTCACGAACCTAACGAGCCCTCTGAAGCAGACACACAAGCAACTGCCTCCACAAGACATAGGACATGCAACACATAGTTCTCAACGCCAGTGTGCTAAACTGTCAGAGCCCTAAAGGCAACACACACACTGCCAGACACACTTGTAATGGGTGACGCCACTGTCAGACACACCGACGTCCCACCCACCAGACTGAACAAGGGAATGATCACAGTAGGCTGCCTGCCGGGCGCTGGAATCCGCCACATAACACATGCAACTCAGGTCACTCCGCAGCATGTACAGGTATGACGCGGTCATTGCCCATGCTGGTGTCAATCACTGGAGACATAGCACCCTGGGATTCATTAAAGGAGACATAGAGGGCCACTCAGATTGTGTAGCCCAGGCGGCATGTCCCTGACCCTGGGCAGTATCCCACCCTCATCAAGTATGATGCCACTATACTGGCTCCAAGTGGTCACCCTTGATAATGTGCCTGGTTACCGGTGTCAGTCTGAGAGGATCAGATTCCTCATACCTGGGATGACATGCTTGGCATGCGCCCCTGAGGTGCGGCTCACACCTGTCGACCCTGGTCTTCAAGGGTTTGGCTAAGGCACCTGCCACCCCCACGGTGCCCACTGCAGGCAAGGCTGGAATGATAAACCTACCACCCTACACTACAAACCTGGAGAACAGACAGGGTAATACTGCTCAGTGCCAGTGGTCTACGCCCAAGCTACACACCCTCAAATGCCCTCCTCAGTATGGAGGACATCGATGTCAGTGCTGTGACTGAAACATTGATCAGGGCTGCTGAGAGCACCCCAGCACTACCGGGTCATACCCCATATCACGCGTTCAGGACCATAACCCGGACCTAACACAGAAGGAGGGGGAGTCTCCATTTCCATGAAGGATACACACACTTCCAGGTTGGCAGAAATGCACGTAGCAGCGGGAAATATCCAGGTGCAATTAACCATGGGTAGGACTGCCCTACAGTTTGTTGCATGCTACAGACCACCCTCCCAAACCCAGGATACCTGCACAGCCTTCCTGAAGACACTGGTGAGTGTGAATGCTCTAACAACACCGTCATATTGGGTGACATCAACCACCCATACACAGACCGGGAACATTACCCAGGACACAACACCCTACACCAATGGTCCCAGGTGTTCATACACCTGAATGCTGTGGAACAACCATGCACCATACCCACAAGGGGGGGAAGTATACTAGTTCTGATCATCACACATGGGGACGATATGCTCCACACAGGATGTACATCCCTCAATGGTGAGGTCAGACCATATAGTGAACTCACTGGAGATCCGCATCCTGTACCCAACACTGGCATGGGAGACCACAGTGACGACCACTCCACAGTGAACCACACATGTCATACGACCGGTGTGGTACCCTACAAGGCCTCCATGCCAGTGGTAAACACAGGCCACACTGCTGAAACCCTTACAAATGCCTTCTATGAGCACCGCCAGGAATGTCTGCACCAAGCGATCCTGATAACATCAGGACCTTGTCCACCGAAGGCAGGCACATGGTCTGGTGGACCCCAGCCATTGACAAACCGTACAACAAGAGTTGAGAGCTGATACATGACAGAGCAATATCAGTACCGGGAAAGGCATCACTGATTAATACCGGCGTTAACATACGATCACTCATACAATCATCCAAGGGCGCCTGTGGGACTGGTACTGCAAAGGACACATAAGACAACCATAGGGCCTTCCTTAGCTATGGTAGGAACGTGGGTGGAAGCACACAGTTATGCCCGGAATTACTACAGAATGGTACAATGATCACGGAACCCACAGACATTGTCAACAAACCAGCGGACATGTTCCATGCATACATCTACCCCCCCCCAAGAGGGGACGTATCCATCCCACCAGAGTCTAGCCTCCCAAACATCCCGTATGCCCAGGAGAGAGCTGATATCTGTTAAGCAGTGAACACAGCATCAATGGGACCAGATGCTGTCCCCGGCTGTGTGCTACACAACCTCATTAAGGCCCTCACCCCGCACATAAGGCTGCTGTTTCATCTTAGCCTTACTACGGCTCGTCCCGGATGGATGGCATATGGCAACTGTGGTCCCACTACACCAGGGTAGTGCTCTTGTGGACTCTAGACATCCCTGTCCTATCAGCTTGACAAGCCTTGTCTGCAAAGCTGTGGGGAGGTCCATACTGGAGCCCATAAATAAAGACATTGGTGTACAGCCAATACCGGAACATACCCACATCGGCTTAGTCAAGGGCAGATCCTGCCTCCCAAACCTGATCGACCTGTTTGGAGGAGTCACTAAGGCCATTGATGGGGGTACGTCAGTTTGCACAGACTACCATGACCTGGCGGGAGCGTTCAAACCACACTCCACGTGGGCATCATAGAAAGGATCACCAGCGTAGATGTGGAGACATATGTCACCGCGATGGTTTGCCAACTGGATGGAGGTCAAACCACACAGGGTTTGTGTTCCTGGTGCCATGTCAGACTCCAAGCTGGTCCCGAGTGGTGGCCCATGGGGCTCAGTCCTGGGCCCCTCCTGTTGGGCATTCAACTTTCCAATGTGCATGCAAACATAGGGGGATTGTGGCAGACAAGGTATACAGATGACTGCACACCGGCCACCATACTCAACACCCCATCAGACACGGACATCCACCTGGGGTCTCATAGAAATGGATAACTGGTGCCAGAGCCATGGCCTGATGCTACATGCCAGGGAAGGTATAGACCTACCCTTTGGGAAAGACATGTTCACCCCGACTTACCATATAGGTGGTAATCCATCAAACATGGTGGACGTGATCAGGGACATGGGTACCACACCTGTCGGTAACCTCTCTCGACACTCACATTGCCAATGTGGTTGGGAAGACATTCCACTGTGCCCACTTGGTCATGAAGGGATTCACATCCACATCAGGGGAGGGCATTGTACCCCTGTACTCTTCACACATCAGACCAATGATTGCGTACAATGCCACATTTGGAATGTACCTAACCTGACACCTGCAGCACTCGGAAGGACCTCAAACGTTCCACAACACAGGGATAAAGGTGCTGAGACATATGTCACATGCTGGCCGACTGAGGGGACTCCGGCTGTATACCTTCTCAGCCCGTCTGCTCTGTGGTGATCTGTGCCTGACATACACGGCCATGTCCGACCTGGGTGACATGGACATGTTCCACCTCCTAGGCTCCAAACAAACACGGGCACAGAAGCAACTGACAGAAACCTCAACATGGACATAAATAGGACGTGCTGGGGGGACAGGGTCATCGCCCAGAAACCCCCTACAACATGGAAAAGATTCACAGTCCATGTGAAGCAGAGCCCCTGACTGACTTTGTCCAAAAGTAATCCTGACGTGTGGATGTGTGATCGTAGGTATGCACCAGGCATCATCTCTGTGTCACTGCTGGACAGAGGGACAGCGGACTGATGGATGTAGTATCCTCATCCTAAGGGGTGGTGAAAGCTACACACACTCTGGCTAGGCTTACACATGCTGTAGGGCACATAGCCCGGTATGTACCTATGCGCCTATGTACCTATGTAGGGGTCCATGCAGGTTGCGGGTACCTGTGGTATGCTGATATTGCCAGATGTGCCCGTGGGTAACCCACAGCTACACGTGGGGGACTGATAACAGTGCTCCCAGTAGGCACATGCAAGTACACCATATCTGGCATGCAGGCTAACAGAACCAACATGGTGCTACACATGTAACCGTCACACATACCGTGTACACAGATCAATGTATGCTGCACCTGCACTACATGGCATGTCTGCTGCATGATCTCAGTACACAACCCACGTCACATAGGCACCTGTCACCTGTCATACACAACCACTGCAACATACACATCACGCACTATGCGGACACAGGTATCACATACACCTCTCACTATCTTGTCCACCCTGTGCAGCAGAATATGTTTGCATAACCGTGCACCGATGGTATGGATGACAGTGCTGTGGCAGAGGCTTCATCATATGCACAGGGTGATATGTGTGCCAGGGCCATAGGCTGTACCAATGGATGACATCATGTGTGTGCAGGGCGGTGCATTTACTGGACATGACTGTGCAGAATGCATGTGGATGTGGTGGAGCCCTACAGTTGTGTCTGCTGTGTGTGGGTATGTGTGTACACAGTTCAGCCATCTGTGATGCCTACACTGGGTATACTTGGCAGCCCCAGACTGTACAGTGCAGGTTGTACGGCTCACTGTGTCCGCCTGCGTCCACATGACCCGTGCCTGCCTGGGGGTCACACGGGCACTACCGGGTGGAGGTATGGAGTGGCCACTCTCCGATGACACATGTCCGCTGGAACTGTGTCCACGCTGGGACCAGCCAGGGCCACGTCCACATGGCCTGCTGTGTCCTGGTGTGGTTGGTGTAGCACCAGCTGCACTGCTGCTGCTACCAGCATTGTGTGAGTGGGCATGAGAGGTGGCACGCACACGTCAACCTGCACTAGGTGGTGTTGCTGGCCTATGGCCACGTGTCCTACGCCTCACCCCTACCAGGTGTTCACCAGCACCAG
>NC_056729.1:1076985208-1077017581 GCF_019279795.1 Protopterus annectens
CCCCATCTGCACACAATGGGGTGTGTGCCATAGAGGTGTACGCACCGCGATTGCGGACATATTTCTGTACCGGTACAGCATCCGATTGCTGCACACCGTGCACCACAGCTGACAGGTGACACCTGCGGTCAGTAGCCAGCACACTGCGTACGACACCTGCAGAATGTCACCATACCTGTACTGTGTCATGCCATGTATGGGATGTCTCTGTCCACCGTAGCCTGTGGCACTGACCACAGGCGTCAGGTGCAGTATATGTGTGGACATGTGCGTCATGTACCGTGTAAGCAACGTTACACTGTATCTGGCTCTGTGCTCCGCAGGTTTATGTGTATAACCTCTCTTCTTGCAATCCCGACTGTCTGTTCTCTATATCACTAAAGCTCTGCACCTGCTCCCATAGTATTCCTACATAGGTAAAGTACATGTATACTAAATGGAGTACTACACTGGCCTAGAATCCCCTTGTGTACCCACTTCCCTATAGGTGCCTTCTGACCCATTTACACGGCAAATGCATTCACGTTCTCTGGCATGTCGAAGGGTCAATTGCTAGCGACCTCTCCTGTTCAGATGGTGAATCTGGGCGTCCTGGGCACTGTTACAGGTGCCTCATGGACATGGACAAGCCGCACCTCCCCCACTGAACATAATACATGTGACAGATGCAACTATATAGCCAGACAGGGGGCTGTGCTCTCTCAAACCATGACCGGCAAGACCAAACGGGAGGGGAAGGACACCATGCACACCACAAACCCAGTGTCACATGTGACTATCGCAAATGCTAATCAAACACATGAACACACTAAGACATACCTGGAGGCACTGTTAAAACATGTCATGAACCTAACGAGCCCTCTGAAGCAGACACACAAGCAACTGCCTCCACAAGACAAAGGACATGCAACACATAGTTCTCAACATCAGTGTGCTAAACAGTCAGAGCCCCAAAGGCAACACACACAATGCCAGACACACTTGTAATGGGTGACGCAACTGTCAGACACACCGACGTCCCACCCACCAGACTGAACAAGGGAATGATCACAGTAGGCTGCCTGTCGGGCGCTGGAATCCACCACATAACACACGCACTCAGGTCACTCCGCAGAATGTACAGGTATGACGCGGTCATTGCTCATGCTGGTGTCAACGACTGGAGACATACCACCCTGGGATACATTAAAGGAGACATAGAGGGCCACTCAGATTGTGTAGCCCAGGCCAGCATGTCCCTGACCCTGGGCAGTATCCCACCCTCATCAAGTATGATGCCACTATACTGGCTGCAAGTGGTCACCCTTGATAATGTGCCTGGTTACCGGTGTCAGTCTGAGGGGATCCAAATTCCTCATACCTGGGATGACATGCTTGGCACACCACGCCACTTCGCAAGGGATGGCTCGCACCTGTCGCCCCTGGTCTTCAAGGGTTTGGCTAAGGCACCTGCCACCCCAACAGTGCCCACTGTAGGCAAGGCTGGAATGATAAATCTACCACCCTACACTACAAACCTGGAGAACAGACAGTGTAATACTGCTCAGTGCCAGTGGTCTACGCCCAAGCTGCACACCCTCAAATGCCCTCCTCAGTATGGAGGACATCGATGTCAGTGCTGTGACTGAAACATTGATCAGGGCTGCTGAGAGCACCCCAGCACTATCACGTCATACCCCATATCACGCGTTCAGGACCATAACCCGGACCTAACACAGAAGGAGGGGGAGTCTCCATTTCCATGAAGGATACACACACCTCCAGGTTGGCAGAAATGCACGTAGCAGTGGGGAATATCAAGGTGCAATTAACCATGGGTAGGACTGCCCTACAGTTTGTTGCATGCTACAGACCACCCTCCCAAACCCAGGATACCTGCACAGCCTTCCTGAAGACACTGGTGAGTATGAATGCTCTCACAACACCGTCATATTGGGTGACATCAACCACCCATACATAGACCAGGAACATTACCCAGGACACAACACCCTACACCAAAGGTTCCAGGTGTTCATACACCTGAATGCTGTGGAACAACCATGCACCATACCCACAAGGGGGGGAACTATACTAGTTCTGATCATCACACATGGGGACAACATGCTCCACACAGGATGTACATCCCTCAATGGTGAGGTCAGACCATATAGTAAACTCACTGGAGATCCGCATCCTGCACCCAACAGCGGCATGGGAGATCACAGTGAAGACCTCTCCACAGCGAACCACACACATCATACGACTGGTGTGGTACCCTACAAGGCCTCCATGCCAGTGGTAAACACAGGCCACACTGATGAAACCCTTACAAATGCCTTCTATGAGCACCCCCAGGAATGTCTGCACCAAGCGATCCTGATAACATCAGGACCTTGTCCACCAAAGGCAGGCACATGGTCTGGTGGACCCCAGCCATTGACAAACCGTACAACAAGAGTTGAAAGCTAATACATGACAGAGCAATATCAGTACCAGGGAAGGCATCACTGATTAATACCGGCGTTAACATACGATCACTCATACAATCATCCAAGGCCGCCCGTGGGACTGGTACTGCAAAGGACACATAAGACAACCATAAGGCCTTCCTTAGCTATGGTAGGAACATGGGTGGAAGCACAGTTATGCTCGGAATTACTCCAGAATGGTACAATGATCACTGAACCCACAGACATTGCCAACAAACCAGCGGACATGTTCCATGCATACATCTACCCCCCCCCCCAAGAGGGGACGTATCCATCCCACCAGAGTCTAGCCTCCCAAACATCCTGTATGCCCAGGAGAGAGCTGATATCTGTTAAGCAGTGAACACAGCTTCAATGGGACCAGATGGTGTCCCCGGCTGTGTGCTACACAACCTCATTGAGGCCCTCACACCGCACATAAGGCTGCTGTTTCATCTTAGCCTTACTACGGGCTACGTCCCTGATGGATGGCATACGGCAACTGTGGTCCCACTACACCAGGGTAGTGCTCTTATGGACTCTATACATCCCTGCCCTATCAGCTTGACAAGCCTTGTCTGCAAAGCTGTGGGGAGGTCCATACTGGAGCCCATAAATAAAGACATTGGTGTACAGCAAATACCGGAACATACCCACATCAGCTTAGTCAAGGGCAGATCCTGCCTCCCAAACCTGATCGACCTGTTTGGAGGAGTCACTAAGACCATTGATGGGGGTACGGCGGTTTGCACAGACTACCATGACATGGCGGGAGCATTCAAACCACACTCCACGTGGGCATCATAAAAAGGCTCACCAGTGTAGATGTAGAGACATATGTCACACGATGGTTTGCCAACTGGATGGAGGTCAAACCCCACAGGGTTTGTGTTCCTGGTGCCATGTCAGACTCCAAGCTGGTCCCGAGTGGTGGCCCACAGGGCTCAGTCCTGGGCCCCCTCCTGTTCGGCATTCAACTTTCCAATGTGCATGCAAACATAGGGGGATTGTGGCAGACAAGGTATGCAGATGACTGCACACCGGCCACCATACTCAACACCCCATCAGACACGGACATCCACCTGGGGTCTCATAGAAATGGATAACTGGTGCCAGAGCCATGGCCTGATGCTACATGCCAGGGAAGGTATGGACCTACCCTTTGGGAAAGACATGTTCACCCCGAATTACCATATAGGTGGTAATCCATTAAACATGGTGGACGTGATCAGGGACATGGGTACCAAACCTGTTGGTAACCTCTCTTGACACTCACATTGCCAATGTGGTTGGGAAGACATTCCACTGTGCCCACCTGGTCATGAAGGGATTCACATCCACATCAGGGGAGGTCATTGTACCCTTGTACTCTTCACACATCAGACCAATGATTGGGTACAACGCCACATTTGGAATGTACCTAACCTGACACCTGCAGCACTCGGAAGGACCTCAAACATTCCACAACACAGGGATAAAGGTGCTGAAACATATGTCACACGCTGCCCGATTGAGGGGACTCCGGCTGTATACCTTCTCATACCGTCTGCTCTGAGGTGATCTGTGCCTGACATACACAGCCATGTCCGACCTGGGTGACATGGACATGTTCCACCTCCTAGGCTCCAAACAAACACGGGCACAGAAGCAACTGACAGAAACCTCAACACGGACATAAATAGGACGTGCTGGAGGGACAGGGTCATCGCCCAGAGACCCCCTACAACATGGAAAAGATTCCCAGCCCATGTGAAGCAGAGCCCCTCACTGACTCTGTCCAAGAGTAATCCTGACATGTGGATGGGTGATCGTAGGTATGCACCAGGCATCATCTCTGTGTCACTGCTGGACAGAGGGACAGCGGACTGATGGATGTAGTATCCTCATCCTAAGGGGTGGTGAAAGCCACACACACTCTGGCTAGGCTTACACATGCCGTAGGGCACATAGCCTGGTATGTACCTATGCACCTATGTACCTATGTAGGAGTCCATGCAGGTTGCGGGTACCTGTGGTATGCTGATATTGCCAGATGTGCCTGTGGGTAACCCACAGCTACACGTGGGGGACCGATAACAGTGCTCCCAGTAGGCACATGCAAGTACACCATATTAGGCATACAGGTTAACAGAACCAAATGGTGCTACACATGTAACCGTCACGCATACCGTGTACACAGCTCAATGTATGCTGCACCTGCACTACATGGTATGTCTGCTGCATGATGTCAGTACACAACCCACGTCACATACGCACCTGTCACCTGTCATACACAACCACTGCAACATACACATCACGCACTATGCGGACACAGGTATCACATACACCTCTCATTAACTTGTCCACCCTGTGCATCAGAATATATTTGCATAACCGTGCACCGATGGTGTGGATGACAGTGCTGCGGCAGAGGCTTCATCATATGCACAGGGTGATATGTGTGCCAGGGGCATAGGCTGTACCAATGGATGACATCATGTGTGTGTGTAAGGGCCGGTGCATTTACTGGGCATGACTGTGCAGAATGCATGTGGATGTGGTGGAGCCCTACAGGTGTGTCTGCTGTGTGTGGGTATGTGTGTACACAGTTCAGCCATCTGTGATGCCTACATGGGGTATACTTGGCAGCCCCAGACTGTACAGTGCAGGTTGTACGGCTCACTGTGTCCGCCTGTGGCCACGTGACCCGTGCCTGCCTGGGGTCGCACGGGCACTACCGGGTGGAGGTATGGAGTGGCCACTCGCCGATGACACATGTCCGCTGGAACCGTGTCCACGCTGGGACCAGCCAGGGCCAAGTCCACGTGGCCTGCTGTGTCCTGGTGTGGTTGGTGTAGCACCAGCTGCAATGCTGCTGCTACCGGCACTGTGTGAGTGGGCATGAGAGGTGGCATGCACACGTCGACCTGCACTAGGTGGTGTTGCTGGCCTACGGCCACATGTCCTACACCTCACCCCTACCAGGTGTTCCAGCACAGACAGCTCATGCTCGCGGATTGACATGCCTCGGTCGAGGATTCCAACCATCTCACCTAATCGCCTATCCAGAACATCAGCAAGCTGCTGTTGAGCATTCGCCAATGACTGGATGTTCTCATTTAGGGAACGGATTGCGGCCCTCTGCAGCCTCTGCCCTTCTTGGTTCTGCCGTTCAGCACATGCCTGTGCCACCATTACAGTCTGGAACATGCGTCTGGTGATACCAGCTGCTGCACCCTGTACAGCAGGTGCATGTCTACCAGAGCTCATCCTATGAGCAGCAGCAGCCACATGCCTGTGTGGCACATCACCAGTCATTACACTGGCAACATGGTGTGTACCCGCACCTTCTGTAGCCACCACACATTCCTGCTCAATGCCAACAGACGCTGACTGTCCTTCCTCTATGGGCAACGGTGATGTGGTATGTGTCGGCATCAGAACCGTGTGCGGAGATGAAGGGGACATAGGTGGGATGTTAACCAATGGCACAGCTTCTGCCCGTGACAACCCTGCCTGTGCCTCATGCATATGGTCATCACCGCTAGTATCTGTGGGGACACTAGCATCAGATAACCCGCAGGAGGGGAACGCACCTACACCATCTGTGAATACAAAGACATACTGTAAGATACATTACACACACGCAAACACACACGCAGACACACACACACACACACACGCAGACACACACACAGACACACACACACAGACACACACACGCACGCAGACACACACATGCAGAGACACACACACGCTGACACACACACACACAGACACACACACATGCAGACACATCATGCATGTGATATTGCAGATGGCATGCAGCATTCCCACACCACAGCTCAGTGAATGCAGGCCAGACATTAATAGTGGTAGTATGCATACTGCCCTGGGGTGCACACTACATCAAGCAGGTGTCATTTCAGTAGGCATGCAGTACACACATTCATGGTAGTTTGCATGCATCACCGTGATACACCGTGTGGCCACAGGCAGGTTAACAGTACACATGGCTGGCGTCACTTTGTCATGTACTCCGCCAACATGTGCGATAACATGTGGACATGTGACAATGGTGTCCCACCACATGCACCACATCAAACTGGACATCACAGTGCAGTGTTATGTGTACAGGCTACAGATAGAATGCATGTGTAACAAAGATGTCTGTGCAGGTGTGGTTGGTGTGAGCTGTGTACATAGCTATACAGTGGGGAGTACAGGCACTGTGCCACTGCATGGCAGCAAGACACAGGTATTATCTGTGCGATGCGTAACATGGACGCATTGCATTGCCATGTCTGCAACACAGTCATGCTGTTCCACAGCACGTATATGGTAGACATTGGTGGCACCTCCAGTGGCTGCAGACAGGCATTGCGGTTGTCTGGTGTACCACATCAGATGTACAGGTGGTCCACTACAGCTATGATCGCACTATGTGTGGACAAAGTGCAACGGTGACTACCCACTCCAGATGTACTGTGTGGTAACATGCCTGTGGGTATCACCCATGGCCATGTTTGACTGGGTCATGGACAATTGTGTGTGATGGGCATCGTGTACACATCCCTGTGGTGGCCCATGTGACATACACCCATACTAGTCTGAGGTGTCACAATCCCGAAGGCTATGCAGACAGTGTGGATGTCTGCTATGTCGTGCGTAGGTCATGTCATGGTGTGACAATGTTGCAGACAGAACACCACGTGCATGGGACATGTCATGCGCCATGTCACAACGTGTGCACACAATGCAGGGGCATAGGTTACATTGGTAACACCTGTGTGCTGGCCAGGTCACAGCTCACTATGTGGTACTGTGTGCATACCGCAAATGGCATTCCGATGCATACTACATATGCAGCCATTGTAGAACACCTCCACCATTGTATGCATAGCTGACTGCACATATCACACCGATGGGTTATGTGGTGTCATGCCGGTGTATACTAACGGTTGTATCTACTGTACATGGGTGGCGTGTGTGTCGGGTGGTGCAACCTGTATACCGTGACTGGAGCAGACTCAGGTGTGCATGTCATACCTGGCCACATGGAGAATATCTATACACTGTAACATGCCTATTACTAGCAACAGTCTCACCTGCGACAGACCCATGGCTGCGCAACACGCCAGCGGTACCTGTATAGGGGCGACACAACAGTATACACATTATCCATTACTGTAGCCACAGTAAGCACTGTGCATGTCACATCATGTACCTGTGTGGTAGCATGTGTTATGCACATGTCTGCAAACATAACGTAGCATACTGTAGTATGCAGCTTGTGTGGCCATATACCTGGCATGTGTTGGTACATTATGTGGTGTACTGTGACACCCACACCTACGTCAGTTATCACACACACATGCAAGACTGACTTACCAGGCAGCTCCAGGCTTGTTGGTTGGGAGACACCCACCTCCACGATGGCAGCGAGTGTTTCTGCATGATGTTCCCTGGGTGTTCCCAGACTGGCCAGGAGCTCCTCCGTGTGTGTGAGTGGGTGCTGGCTTGGTGGCCCACCACCTGTCCCACCTTGTTCTCTGGCGATTGCGGCAGCACGCTGTTTCGCGTGCCGTATTAGGTCTGTGCAGTGTCGGCGTATCTGCTGGTAGGTGCGGTTGTTGCCACCCACGTTGTTCACCCTCCTGCGCATATCCTGCCACATGTCATCCTGCTGCTGTGCTTGCTGTGGAACATGGCTGAACAGCAGGTCATAGTTGTTGTGGAGCAACGGTATAATCACGTCATCCTCCTGGCGGCTGAAGGCTGGCAGCCGGGAACGTGGCATTATCTGTAAGACATAATGATGGTGACAGGTCACATTTATACTGATGTACTGGCATACCGCTGGACATACATTGCTATGACATGTACGACATCTGCACAGTAATCTCTGAGATGCATCATGGCAGTGACACAGCTGACGTGTTGCCGTCACACCATTAAGCAGTGGGTATCATATCATATCTGTGTGTCAACTCATCTCACTGTACACACACCATGTTAATGGTAACCTGCTGTGGACATGTGTACCTGCCTGCACCTGTGTTCATACCAGTTGGCACGTGTCCCAATGTGCACACAGTTCTACTGTTCACCTGGATGCTGTGTATATGTCACTAGGCATCACGTACGCAGCCATTATGAACGTCAGCGGTGGCACTGCACACATACACATGGACACATGTACATGCATGTGTTGTGCCATGTACATCTACACAGCACTGTACAGGTGTTGGACAACCTGCCACTGCTCACCTGTATTGCACATGTGATACACATGGGACATTGTGTAACCATATGACATTAGCAGGGAAGGTCATGCATAGCATGTGCGCACACACGTTGTACACACCAACACACAGCACCTGTGACATCACAGGGTGCATCAGTGCCACATTACTGCTGTGGACGGTTGATAGTGCAAGTGCCATTTGTCCATCGCACCATGTATGACTGTGATAGCACGTGCAGCCTTGCTGGGCAGGGCTGCATGGTATGGCAGGGTATGTCACATACATGGCACAGGGATGTGTCCCACCTGGGGGGTACTGATATTGGCAGGGTGGCTGTCCATTCCATATGTCATTGCTATGTGTGTATATGGACATTACACATGTCTATCATCATGGTGTGGACAATGGCCTTCTGCAAGGTAGGCAGCACGCTGCTTGGTGGGGGTGTGTATGGTGCATGCAGGTATCGCACATCCATGCATACACATTACCCCTGACAGGTGCTATGTGCTGCGATATTGTTCAACACAGTGCTGTATGTGCCCACACACCTCTATCCCGTGCACATGGATGGTTGCCTGGCCTGACATGGGTACCACATATGTCTACATCCAGTGCCTGCTGCCACCCCATGTCAGCTGGTGCACCACACAGCACCATCCCTCCCACAGGGAGTGTGGTGTTGGGCACAGCATAGGTATCCATGTATGGGGACAGGGATGTTCACATAGCAGGGGCACTGATGGTATCATCCATCGGACCATACACGTATGGCGCACACCTCACACACACAGCCCATTCAGTATGTTGTTCGCAACACTGACACAGCTATACTGCTAGGCCAGGGACATTCCCAGACGTACATACACAGATGCGTGAACATCTGTCTGTGGCATGGGCTACAATAATGGTGGGGTTCAACACATAACATGTTTGAATGTGGCTGGCGCAGACGTTCTGTGCACATGTCTACACAGTAAGCCTGTTCTACAGTAGCCAGCGGTGATGTGCTGTGCACATGTCAATGCTGCACATTGTGTTGGTGTCTGTCTGTCCACAGGCCAGTAGTGGGACACACAGGGGTATTAGTGAACATATATGCATGCCACCCTGTACTGCTGTACTGCTAGCTTCTCGGGTGCTAATGTGTCATGGACATGCACACCTTACCGGAACAGGTGGTAGTGGGTTGCCACCCATACCCATCTCCTCTTGTGGGTTGCTATGATCCAACACCCTCTTTGTATTGTATGTTCAGGCTATGCACCTGTGTGGGGCATGTGGGCATGCAATGCACTACTGCGTACCTTTGCACCCATTGCAGAACATGTCACACAGGTACACTGGCAGCCATACACTTCACAGCTTGATGTCGGTACAACACGTGTTGTACACACGTAACACATATCCTGTGGGACATGGTCATATGTACAGGCATGTCCAACAGTCACGTACCACTGCTACCCCTACATGACGGATATGCAGTACATGTGGCAGCACAGCAACTGTCACATGTAGTCGTGCAATGCCCCCCTACCTACATGGCATGGTACTGCCTGTGGGGGATATGCGTCTGCATCCATGCTGTGGCCATAGCTGACAGTTGTACATCGATATGTGCAACATACCTCATTTGGTGTTCTCATGGGTGCATGTTCAACATGGCACCGCATTGTTTGTGTCTGTCACACAGTCATTGTTGTACATGGTTTACATGCCAACCATGGCTTACTGTGTGTGATTCCATGCACTTCATTGGGATACCAGCATTATACATTATAACAGTGTATTCCAGCCATCACATAGCCTTCCTAGATGACACTTTCAGCCAGCCAGTAGGAGGTGTTCCGCCATCTGCACATAGGTCACACAGTACGAGGGCGGCTGACACCCATTCTGGGGACAGGGTTCTGACAGCTGTGGATGGGTGTGATGCTGTTGACAACCATGACTGCGCCTGATGGTCACATCTGGATGGGTAACATTCACAACACACACCTACCTTCACGTAGTAACACATCATCTACAACAATGGACATTCCTGCCAGAACAATGTGTGCAGTATGTCTGTATGACCACTGCAGGCACCACTGGTGGCCCCCAGCATGGCAGCCAACAGCACCAGTGTATATCCCGTGGAACCATGGGTTACACCATTCACAACACACCTGTCTCAGATGACCCTGTTGTGGATCACAGTGCAATTCCACACATCATGTTACACTAGGCATCATGCACTGATATGTTGCAGACGTGTGAACGGCTTTGCAACTCAACATATGCACACATGACACATCACCTGGTACAACATGTCTGTCATACCACATGTTATGGCATTATACAGGCTACGTGTACTGGGACATGTGATGGCTCACCGGTATATTCACCCTCTGGGTGTGTGTCTAGCCAAGTGTACAGTAGGCAGTGGTCTGAACACAGGGACACTGTACATTGACCTACTCTGTCACTGCAACTGTTGACTATGCTCATACTGTACTTATACAGGCATGTGGTATCTGACCACTATGACAGTCCTGGTCGACCACACTGCTGTGGCACACATGACCTGCGGACATCTGCCTGGGGTGTGGAGCACACATGTACATCTTCACATGCTATACTGCCTCTGTGGCGGTGTCACATGACTGTCTCCAGCAGGGCTGTAACAGGCAGGCACGGCATGGGGTCATGTGGGACAATGCTTGCACCTTCCACTGTGCTGCACACAAGCAAGGCACACACACTAGTGCACCACTCACATTTATCTGCAGTGCCTGGGACCTGCCTCCATGCTCTGCACAGCACACCTGCAAGTACAGATTGTACATGGATCACACCTCGCAGGCACATACCTGGACTGCAACACACACAGGTGAGGGGATCCCACATCACACAGTGTTTTGCACACATACTGAATATTTGCCGAACACAATGCATCATAGGTGCTCCATGTTCAGATACCCATGTTTGTGACCACTAGACATATTGTAACACGCAACAGAGCTTACACTGTACACCACAGGTTACATGTTGTCTGTGTTGTCATACTGTACATTGGGCCTCAGACAGCTGATACTGCCATGTGCTGACAGCAACCCACACTTCCCTAGAATGGACACCCATGTACCCACACATGCTTGAGGCATGCACTCCACCTAGCTGGGTGACACATTACACAACACATACCATACCTACACTATCCTCAGCATGCACAATACCTCCATGTGTCTGGTGTGTTAAACCTGGGGTTATCCCCCCATTGGTAGATGAACATATATGCTTCACGGCCCTGCTAGCCACACCCTGGACACACACCCATCGCAGCATACATGGTGTTCTACAGCCAGTACTACTGACGTCTGCTGACAGGGGTTGTTAATGACATGGCACCCCGGCAGATGTACAGTGTACATAACTATGCTGACACATACCACAGTGCACTTCCGTAGCATGTACACAATGGTAGGGACCATGCTATTCCACACAGAGACATGGCGGTACTGGCCTTTTCACAGACGCCATGGTGGTGGTCATGTTCCATGCACATCTGCTGTATGGGCACATGTTCAGGCTGTTGCACGGTGGTGTATATTCACATGTGTGGGGTGCATCACTTGACAGCCATGGTGGGTCCTCGTGGTCCATCATATGCTCCAAGGCTAGCTGCCTACACATGACTGCCGCACATTGCAGTGTGGGTCCTCAGGCAGTGTGGTGGTATGTCTGTGTTGTTTGGCTACATCCACATTCGATGTTGCATACAACAGTCACCCAGGCATTGCAGACTGAGATAATGTTGGCAACATGCCAGGCAATGGTGTACTTACCAACAATACACACTCTCACTCACTACAGGGTTGCAATCCATACATGGACATCGTAGTGTCCCTGTGGACACATACATGGTACTGCCATGCACACGTTATGTCCTAAGACACTGTCCCAATGTCACCTTCCAATCTCCCTAGCTGTTATGTCCCACCAACCTGTTTGGTATGTGTCTTCACACCAGCCCACTGAATTCACTGCTAGCCTGTTGTCGGACATTGTGTACCTTGACCGTCACACTGCCGCATCTATCGCACTACACATGGGTGGCACTGCATTGCACGTGTGGGACTGCATTCGTACACCCATGACTGGACCATTCTGTATGGCACTGGGGCACATCCTCACAAATGTGCTTCACGCACTCATTGATGACCTCCATGCCTTTACTGGCACCCTTGTTGGGCTTCTGTGTGCCACAGCACACCACATGCACATGCTGGCCACCTGTCATACCATTGCATGGGTGGTTGGTGTGGTACAGAGGGCAACAGATCAGACATTGTCCTCACATTGCCCTTCAGCACCATTCCACATTCTGGTATTGGCAACGTACACATCCACCTGCACATCCTACCCTGTGTCTCAGGATGTTAGGCTATATGACTCCTGGACAGGACACACAGTGGTGCAAGCATATCATGCTACCTACTACATGTCAGGTAAATATGGCATTACACAGTCCTCAGTCATGGGGCCCCACATGTTCACTATTTGCTTACATACACAACATGCTGTCACAGAGTACTGTCCATGCCTAGATATCCCACATCTACATACCTGGCACCATTATAGCTCCACCAGCTCATACTGATAACAACCGTACGGGTGTCGGTGTGGCAGATACATCATGTGGGTGTCATGGCATCAGGATGCATGACACATGGTGCATGCACATCACCTTTGCATAGCAACATTCATCCACTGAGTATCACATGGATACTGTCCGCGCACATGCATATCAAATTGTACATGGTTGCTGTACACACAAATGCCCCACATGGTGCTGTGGTTACCGTATTCCACTGTGGCATGGGTACACATCTGCAGGGCCACACCTATCTGTACTGTGTGTGATGCTGGTACATAGGTAGCCATTGTACCTGTGGCATACACACATCTACACACGGGCAAGGTTACAATACCACATTCGTGGTGTACCTTCCACAACGGCTATGACTTTACATGGCACAGCATTGTCATGCCATGATGTGTACCAGGCTCGGACAGTTTACATATGCGGCTGACAGACGGAAAACACATCTGTACACATCTGCATACCACATACACAGGGGTGTCTTCTGCTCTGACATGGACCATGTCCTCCGCATTACTGATGCATGTAGTACTCATACATGGCAATTGCAGTGGGCAGTGTGAATGGACCACTCATGGATATGTGCACACATGCCACATTGCATAGGCTGGGCTACTGTGTTACTTCCGCAGACACAACACACACCATGCTGTGGAACATAGGTCCTGTGCACATCCCACAGGGACACACAGTGGCACTGTTCATGTGATAGCTCCCTTGCTGTTTGAGTGACACGTAGTCATGGTACCACCACAGCAGCAGTACTGTGTAGACATGCAGTTGACACCCACCTCTGCTGTTCACTGGACACTACCATGGGGAGGTGACACTACTGTGTACACTGCACATGTGTTTACACATGGACCTGCCGGACTTCATTGTTGCCCACATTGCACCTGTTACAGATCATTTGGCCATGGTTACTTGGTGTTCCTTCCATTTCAGATGGCTATTATGCTACTACTCTGTCCCATATCTACAGGCCATACGTATCCTGTTATTGTACATACCAATAGGCAATAACTCCATTATGCATGATATGCCTGTGATACTGTGTATGATGTCTGTCATATCCACCATGACAGCTTTACATTACACATAGTTGACATAGTATCCCCTACTGCAAGGCATACGTGCACGTTGGGCGCACATTATGTATGACATCGACGGTATATGCCCATACACATGTGTGCTGTGACAGTATACATACATGTCCTATCCCCTGCTATGGCACTTCCTTGTTGGACATCCACTGCCAGCATCGGCGTGTGATGTGGCACTGTTCTCTGTTATGCCCCCCTGTGGCAGCCCTTGTGTTATCCCGGCGTGTACATGATGTCCCACTGCTGTGCACACGGTGTCCACAGTCATTGGTATGCTCAGCAGGATAGCACTACATAACCACCTTTCACCACTCTATGCATTATGGACAAGTATCATTACTTACAAACACCATTCACATACAGTACAGCTTCGTCATACACATCATGCGTTACACACCCGTACATATCGTGGGTTCTACATAACTTGTCAGTGTTTCCTTCTGTTTTTCGTTGCGTGTATCGCTATTCCGATTTGTTACTCTATCCATTGTGGAGTACTAGTTCGGTATGAGCATACGGTTTGAATATCCTTGGAGTCATCCTTATATCCGTCGATACTTGCAACATGTGGGTTCATCACACCAATAGCTGTTCCTCAGTGTGTAATTGTGCGCATATCACCTGTGCATCTACTCCATTTTTACATTACGCGTCGTAACTAGGGTATGGTTGCATTCCTCACCTGGGCGTTGGCTATTTGCCCTACCTTCGTGGAGATGGTCTGTATTGTGTTATGTTATGTGTAACTGCAGCTGCTATGTGTGGCGACAGGTACATTTCGCAGTGGTGTTAGCCGTGGATTGTGTGTGTGTGTTGGGTATGGTATTATGTTCGACATGTGGGTGTCCCTGTCCTGACTGTGTCTGTTGATGGCGTTTTGCATTCGGATGTGTAACATAGTTGTTGTATTCCTTTAAACAACGGATGCAAGTATGCATTCACTGTTGATAGTGTTTCCCACGCGAGATGTTGCGGTTATGCAGCTGTCATTGACTGCCTGTATGTTTGTGCTGCTATTACGGCTTGTATCCCTTTGATATGTGCGATGGGGAATATCGGAGTTTGTAGGTGACGGATACGGGTTGTGGGCCTTGCATCTCTACATACACGGTATGCTTGTCTGTGTGCTCCATCCCTGCCTGGGGATTTGACAGTTACTTGTCTGTTGTTCTGGGAGTGTAGGTTGTGTTGTTGTCATGTGGTGTTGGTATCGCCTGCGTGTGTGCTTCCTGCATGTATTCCTCCATCACATCGGTGGTATATCTGCGGTTGTTTGTACGTGACAACTATCCCTTGTCATTCTGTCCCAGATATTTACAGTCATTGTGGTCCTGTTCTTGGGATGGCCTGTTTGCCAGTGGTTGCCACCTATTCAGGTGGCGATTGCTTGTTTGACACTTGTAGAACACACAGCGGTGTTTACGGGCCGATACGTGGCCACAATCAGTACCGGGGTAGAACATGCGTATTTCCGCAGTACATACCTATTGCTGTGTAACTTTGCCGACGTATCGTTTTGCAATTAGCATATTGGTGTCATACATACGGTCATGATTAGTACATACGTCCTTTCCATTTAAAAGCAACTTTCTTGATCATAAGTATTTTTTAAAACTTTTTGTTTGCATTTTTCGATCTTTTAAGCTTTTCGACTACTGTTTGTGCCTTTATTACTGTTTTATTGCCTTATTTTCCTGTGTTTGTGAGCTTATATTGTTGATTGCACTTGTGGGCTAAAGTATTGCTTAAAAGTAACTAACAGGCTAATACACTCAAGTGTACCAGCCTTTGATAGCAATTTAGTCGAAAACAAAGCATTTACTGCATTTTTCCTGTCTGTTTGAAAAAAAAACAAAAAAACAAAAAAAATATTTCTCCTTTCCTAAACTTTACTTGCTAGTTGTTCCAGTGATCAGATTTTGCTGATCCCTGGGCTTTGTATTTGGTTTCTGTGTTCCTCCATTTTCTTGTGTGGCCAGAGGTAGTTTCTTTACTCACCAGTGGGAGTGGGGAGTACTGAGCTGCTTGTTTGTCCTCAGAGGAGTGGTTAGAAGCAGCAACTTGTAATTTGTTGGCCATTTTGGGTCATTTCCTGTTTTTTCCAGCCCCCTGCTATAAAGCACACTTTGGCAGGCTTTTCTAGCATTAGAGAACTTGGCATAGCTCCTCGTGGTCCCCTGCAGAGTTCCTAAGCCAGCAGAGAGCAGAAAAAGCAACTTTCTTGATCATAAGTATTTTTTAAAACTTTTTGTTTGCATTTTTCGATCTTTTACGCTTTTCGACTACTGTTTGTGCCTTTATTACTGTTTTATTGCCTTATTTTCCTGTGTTTGTGAGCTTATATTGTTGATTGCACTTGTGGGCTAAAGTATTGCTTAAAAGTAACTAACAGGCTAATACACTCAAGTGTACCAGCCTTTGATAGCAATTTAGTCGAAAACAAAGCATTTACTGCATTTTTCCTGTCTGTTTGAAAAAAAAACAAAAAAATATTTCTCCTTTCCTAAACTTTACTTGCTATTTGTTCCAGTGATCAGATTTTGCTGATCCCTGGGCTTTGTATTTGGTTTCTGTGTTCCTCCATTTTCTTGTGTGGCCAGAGGTAGTTTCTTTACTCACCAGTGGGAGTGGGGAGTACTGAGCTGCTTGTTTGTCCTCAGAGGAGTGGTTAGAAGCAGCAACTTGTAATTTGTTGGCCATTTTGGGTCATTTCCTGTTTTTCCAGCCCCCTGCTATAAAGCACGCTTTGGCAGGCTTTTCTGGCATTAGAGAACTTGGCATAGCTCCTCGTGGTCCCCTGCAGAGTTCCTAAGCCAGCAGAGAGCAGAAAAAGCAACTTTCTTGATCATAAGTATTTTTTAAAACTTTTTGTTTGCATTTTTCAATCTTTTAAGCTTTTCGACTACTGTTTGTGCCTTTATTACTGTTTTATTGCCTTATTTTCCTGTGTTTGTGAGCTTATATTGTTGATTGCACTTGTGGGCTAAAGTATTGCTTAAAAGTAACTAACAGGCTAATACACTCAAGTGTACCAGCCTTTGATAGCAATTTAGTTGAAAACAAAGCATTTACTGCATTTTTTCCTGTCTGTTTGAAAAAAAACAAAAAAACAAAAAAAAATATTTCTCCTTTTCCTAAACTTTACTTGCTAGTTGTTCCAGTGATCAGATTTTGCTGATCCCTGGGCTTTGTATTTGGTTTCTGTGTTCCTCCATTTTCTTGTGTGGCCAGAGGTAGTTTCTTTACTCACCAGTGGGAGTGGGGAGTACTGAGCTGCTTGTTTGTCCTCAGAGGAGTGGTTAGAAGCAGCAACTGGTAATTTGTTGGCCATTTTGGGTCATTTCCTGTTTTTTCTAGCCCCCTGCTATAAAGCACGTGTTAGCGCGCTTTAGCGCGGAGCTGCTACCGTTGCACACTAGGGCAGTGCTGGTTAAGCAGATTTAAACTTTTAGGGCTACCTAAAGTTCACTCTTCAAATTTTCCCTTAAAACTACCTTCCTCAAAGTGTACTACTGTTCTATTTAGTGTATCCTCCAACTATAAATTATCTCTACTTGACTCCCAAGTAGACTATTCTCTATCCGTATAGCTAAGCACTTGCTCCTACAGTACTTATCACCTCGATACAGCACTCTTGTTATAGAAAGTACCCCAAAAATAGCAAACCCCATTTCTCGGTCACCCACATCCCCAAAACCTTTTTTTAAAGTTTTTCTGTCTATTCCTTCTAGCATGTTGAGGGATCAGTTGCTAATATCCTCTCCTGCTCAGCTGGTGAACCTGGGATTATTGAGGCAATGTTACAATTGCCTCATGTACACAGACAACCCTCTCCTCCTCCCACAAAACACAAATACATGCGAGAGATGCAACTATACGGCCAAACTGGAGGCTGAGCTTTCTCAACATAGGACTGGCAAGACCAGACAGGAGGAGAAGGTAACCACACACACTATAGACCCAGTCTCACATAATACCATCACAACCTCAAATCATACACATAAACACACAAAGACATACTCGGAGGCTCTGATCAAAATCTACCAAAACAGCAGAGGCCACCAAAGCAGACACCCAAACAACTACCACCTCAGAACACAACTCCTGCATCACATAGACCACACAGTCAGAGTGTCAAGCAGTCACAGCCCTTAAGGCCAAACACTATGCCAGACACACTAGTCATTGGTGACTCCATAGTCAGACACACTGACGTCCCGCTCACCAGACTGAGTAAGGAGAAGGTCACAGTAAGCTGCCTGTCGGGTGCTAGAATCCGCCACATAACGCATGCACTCAGGTCTCTCAACAGCAGGTACAAGTACGACTCAATCATTGTCCACGCTGGTGTAAACGACCTGAGACGCACCTCCTGGACTACATGAAAAGAGACATAGAGGAGCTCTCTGATTATGTAGCCCAGGCAGGTATGACCCTGACCTTGAGCAGTATCCTACCTTCACCAAGAATAATGTCACAATACAGAGATAAGATGATCAGTTTTAACAATTGGCTTAAACTCTGGTGTCATTCAAAGGGGATCCAATGTCTGTCTGCCTGGGATGACATGCTGGACAAGCCACGCTGCTTCGCAAGGGACGGCTTGCACTTGTCACCCCTGGGATTCCGGATTTTGGCAAAGGCTCTTGCCACCCCATAGTGCCTTTTTTAGGCAAGGCTCAAATTCTAAACCTACCACCCTAGAACAAAACAAAGAAAAAAAACTAAGGGTAATGCTGCTCAATGCCAGAAGTCTCAACCTCAAGATGCACGCACTTGAGGCCCTTCTCAGTATGGAGAACATCGATGTCTGTGCTGTGACAGAAACCTGGTTCAAGGCTCCTGAGAGCACCCCAGCACTATCAGGTTTTACCTCATATCATGCCCGCCACAAAACCCAGACAATACCAAGAAAGGAGGAGGTATCCATATTCATCAAGGACACCCACACCTCAAGATTGGTGGCATCGCACGATGCATCGGAAACCATCCAGGTGCAATTAACCATAGGCAAGACTGCTATGCAAATTGTAGCATGTTACAGGCCACCCTCGCAAACTCAGGAACCTCACATGGCCTTCCTGAAAACAATGGAGGGGATAAATGTATCTCCGAACACCATCATACTAGGTGACTTCAACTACCCTAATATAGACTGGGAACACTACTCAAGCCCAAACACTCTAGCCCAAAAGTTCCTGGAATTCATAAACTCAAATGCCATGGAACAACTAGTCACCATCCCCACAAGAGGAGAGAACATACTTGATCTCATCATCACGAACATGGGAGCACAATGTTCAACAGCAGAAGTATTCCCCTCACTGGTGAGATCTGATCACAAACTAATCTCGCTGGAGGTCCTCATCCCACCCCCACCTGAAATGAAAAAGACCACAGTAAAGAACTTCTCGAAAGCCGACTTCACACTTCTAAAGACTAGTGTGGTCTCCTTTAAGGCCCCTGAGCCGGCGGTTAACATTACTCAAACCGCTGAATCACTTACAAATGCCTTCTACCAGCACCTGCAGGGCTGCATGGATCAGGCAATCCCAAGCAAAACAAAGACTCTTTGTACCAAAGGCAAGCGTCCAGTCTGGTGGACCCCAGCCATAAACAAACTCTACAATAAAAGGAGAAAGCTACTACAAGATAGAGCAAAATCCTTAAAAGGTAAGACACCGCTGATCACTATAAGTAAAAAGCTAAGAGCTCTCATAAAATCATCCAAAGCTAATTTTGAGAAAAAAATAGCTAAGGACTCTAAAGACAACCATAAAGCATTCTTTAGCTATGTCAGAAACCTAGGAGGAAACTCCCAGATATGCTCAGAATTAGTTCAAAATGATGTGAAGATTACTGATCCTACAGACATTGCCAACATACTGGCTGACAGGTTCAGTGCAAACTTCTCCCCACCCTCCCCGCCTAAAGAAGAGATATATATATACCAAATGATTGTAGCCCCCCCAAACATCTCCAATGCTCAGGTGAGAACTGCTCTCTCCAAGGCAAAGAACACAGCATCCATGGGACCTGATGGTGTCCCCGGCTGTGTGCTCCATGAACTCAACGAGGAATTAAACCCACAGTTAGGACAGCTGTTTAATCTTAGTCTCACCTCCGGATATGTACCCAGGGAGTGGCGCACAGCGACTGTTGTCCCACTCCACAAAGGCGGTGCCTCCACCGACCCTGGAAATTACCGTCTCATTAGCTTGACAAGCCTGATCTGCAAAGTCATGGAAAGGATCATAATGGATCTCATAAATAAAGACATAGGGAATTTGCAGACTTTGGATCCAACCCAGTTTGGCTTTGTCAAAGGCAGATCATGCCTTTTAAACTTGGTTGACTTTTTGAAACAGTCACCAAGGCCATTGACGAGGAAAGGCAGTCCATACAGCCTACCTAGACCTGGCAAGGCTTTTCGATACAATACCCCACTCGGGTATCATTGAAAAACTCATCAACTTAAATGTAAACCCATACATTACAAGATGGGTTGCAAACTGGCTGAGTGACAGAACCCACAGGTTCAGAGTTGCTGGCGCCATGTCAGACTCTAAGCCTGTCACAAGTGGTGTCCCACAGGGCTCAGTCCTGGGCCCACTCTTGTTTGGCATCTACTTTTCTGAAGTACAAGCAAACACAGGAGGGTTATGGCTGACAAAGTTCGCAGATGACTGCAAACTGGGCACAGTAGTTGAGAACACATCCGACACAGATATCCTTCAGAAGGGTCTCACAGAAACGGATAACTGGTGCCAGAGCCATGGCCTCAAGTTAAATGCCAAGAAATGCATAGTCATACCCTTCGGGAAAAATAAGGTTACCCCTAGCTACCATATAGGTGGCAATCCCCTGAACACAGAAGAAGTTATTAGGGACCTGGGAACCCAGGTTGACAGTAGCCTTTCATTCGACACTCATATTGCTAAAGTAGTTAGGAAGACCTTCTACATTGCCCACCTTATCATGAAGGGATTCACATCTAGATCAAGGGAAGTCATAGTCTCCTTATACTCATCACTCATCAGACCAATGATCGAGTACAATGCCCCATTCGGAATGTATCTGACCCGACACTTGCAGTAGCTGGAGAGGCCACAAAAGTTCCTCACCAAAAGGATAAAGGGTCTCAAAAATCTGTCTTATGCTGCATGACTGAAAGAACTCCAGTTATATTCAGTTGCGTACCGCTTACTCAGAGGTGACCTATGCCTGACATACAAGGCCATGTCAAACCCAGATTTGATGAATATGCTTCATCTCAAAAAATCTAGATCCCTCAGAGCCACAAGGGAGGGTGACTTAAACCTCGACACGGTTATTAACAGGACGTGCTGGAGGGATAGATTCATCACCCAAAGACTCCCTATGCTGTGGAACAAAATCCCGGTTTATGTGAGGCAGAGCACCTCGCTGGCCTTGTTCAAGAGGGATCTTGACCAATGGATGGGAGATCGCAGGTACACCCCAGGGGTTACCTCAGTGTCACTGCTCGACAGAGGCACAGCTAAATAATGGGCATAGTTTCTCCAAACTAAGGGGTGGCGTAAGCCACAAAACTATGGCTAGGCTTATAAATGCCCTCGGGCAGATAGCCTAGTATGAACCTATGAACCTATGTGGGGTATATTCCTGTGGTACATTCTGGGACATTTTCACTTTGCATCGTTATACATCACCACACGCCTAGCCAGGGTGGGGCTCTCAGTACTACTTTGGGACTACTGGTGTACATACGCCTGTGGCTACTGTACTGTATGCCTACACATGTTATTCCACTCCACCTCTCACATGGCACCAACATACACATTTTACAGTGGCACACACATTACACTCGCACAGCCAAACACACGGCACCCTCACCGCACACATACACATACTGCGGCAGTCACAGCGACGGTTGCACACAGTACCTGCGTGGGCCGCATCACCGGTGGCAGTGTCTACCTCCCCCCTCATATCATCATAGTATTACCCGCGCATGTACTGTTACTGTACTGTGGCCTGGCGATCATTCCGACTCACGGTTATGCATTTCGGTATGTTGACCTTTCCATGGGTGGCAGTTTCCTCTTCTGTTAAACCTGCCAGATGCTCAGGTTGTCTTTCACTATGTATACTATGTACAGATATCGTGTGTTACTTCTCTGTCACCTTACATCCCTCTGATTCCCTGTCTTACCTGTTGTACTTATATGTATATGTGTACATATATTTCTATGTATGTAATTATATCTATCTACATATCTGTATATGCACATATCTACATGTCTATATGTATACACCTTGCGGCGAACGTGGCAGCATACAGCAACACCGTCTGCTGTAGGACCCGCGTACGGTTCAGGTGTTGGTGTTCCATGCTCCGCTGGCTGTTGGGTGTGCAGTGTTTGGGTGCTGCCTATGTTGGAGTCACACATGGGGCCACCCATATGGTACACTTTACGGGTGGCCATGTTTGTGTGCCATCCATTTCACTGTGTGTGCAGGTAGGGAGGTGTCAGTCCATGGGGCTTACGCTGTCAGAGTATGTGCTATACGTTCCCTCTTTGCCAGGGCATAGGCATATTGGGTATGCCTCCGTCTGCCTACTGGGGCTGGCACAGTGTGTTCATGGTCCTGAACCCTCTGTGCCTGGACTGGCCTTGGCAGTTGTGGTGGGCTTTGTGGCCCTTCACCATTATGTCCCTGCAGCAGCTGCTTCGCAGGATCATATTATGTAGCATGGCACATACTATGAATATGTGGGCACATGTGCCTGGAGAGTACTGCAGGGCTCCACCGGATGTATCCAAGCACCGGAACCGTGATTTCAGCATCCCAAACACACGCTCTATGATTATTCTGGTTTGTGCGTGTGCCTCATTATGGCGTTCTTGCATGTGTGTGTGTGCATTTCTGATGGGAGTCATCATCCACGGCTCCAGTGCATAGCCAGCATCCCCCACAAGGTGGCCTTGTGGGATGTCCCCCCTGGCGAATACCTGGTACAGCTGTGAGGCATGCCAGATATGGGAGTCATGGTAGCTTCCAGGTCTGCCAGCACACACATCCATGATAATGCCCTGCGCATTGCACATGACCTGGCAATTGATGGAGGGAAATCCCTTGCGGTTTATGTAGCGTCTACCCTGCTCCCCAGGTGGTGACTTGATTTGTATGTGCGTACAGTCTATCGCACCCAGTACCTCCGGGTATTGTGCCACACGGTGGAAGTGGCACATATTGCTAGCCAACTCCTCCTGAGATCTGGGGAAGTATATATGCTCATTGGCATGTGGTAACATGGCATCCAGAAACTGGTGTAGTACCCTGGATGCTGATGCCTGTGAGATGCCCATTATATCCCCAGCTGGCCTTTGAAAGGTACCTGTGGCCAGTATTCGCAAGCTTACACATACCTTTGTGTCCACTGGGATGGGCTCCGCTCTGTTGTTTCTTGTTCTCAGGCGTGGCTGGCACAGCTCCACTATTTGCTGTAATGTGTCCCTATCCACCCTGTAACGCTCTACTATATCCAGGTCTTGTAGCCCCTGGTAGGTTATCCTTGGTCTGAACACTCTCCTTCTCCTCTGAGGCCTACGGTAGTTGTCGGCACCCTCCTCCACAACTCCGTCTGTCTCTAACACATGCTGATGGATCACGGCCACGGCGGCACCCAACATGTACATTTTAAAAGTTCCCCGTGTGTTTACACCTATGGTGCGGCGTTTGGGAATACATGGCTGTGTGTTGTGTGCATTCACACTTCATACTGTTGTGCAGTACACCCGGTGATGTCATAGGGTGTGTCTGTGCGGCCGTATCTGGGGATTATCTTCCGTGTTTTACCGTTGGCACTGCAACGCTGTTGCCTTTGGTGTTGCATTACTCTTGCCTGCAATGGATTAGCTTCGACCTTACCTTACTGTTTCTGCGTTGCACCTACTATTTCCTGGCATGCATCCTGCAGAGCCCTGTCATGTGTAGTTTCTGGGACATGGCATATCGTGCATTTTGTGTGCCGCCGCCGTTATGCTGCCTGTCTACTTGGCTCTGCTGTGTCAGGTCTTCACTCTTTGCAATCTGCTACCTCCCCTACTTTCTTTGCATTCATATGCCTCCCCATCCCGTTTTGCAGGTTTCTGCATGCAGAGTTGTCAGCTGCCGATTGGCCTTCGTGGGTTGATTACTGTTGATTGCTCATTACTACTCCAATTACACTGCTTCCGCATTTCCTCATATTCTCAACATCACCTTCCTGTATCCGATGTTATTTGCGGGGTGAGCGTCACATGACTGGGTTAAGGGAACGTAGTCATCCTCGTGCACATGCACCTCTGCACGCATTGTGTGCTCTCAGCTCAACTATTTCCCCACGCCGGTCCTGCAGCTGTGATGTGCAATGTACAGCCCAGGTTTGCTGAGCTCCAATGTGCTTCCTCCTACAGTGGCACACCCTCTGCAGGTGACATGTATTCCCTCTGAGCCACTCCTCGGTGTATTACCGCTCGCGTTTGGTACAGCCTTACGCCGCGGGGGTTTTGCGATTCAGTATTATCTGCCTCATTTGCATGGCATTGACTACTAATTCATAGTTACCGCCCGAACACTGCCGCGACTCCTTGGCAACCCTTGCACCGTGGATGTGGCTTTCCATGCATACCATGGTGTATTGTGGCTGTGAAGCTGATGTGTATTACACTGCTGTTTTATGACATTGTCATATTATTTCATTGTTTAGCACCTTCCGCAGACATGTCCTGGGGTTCTGCTGTGAGTTTCTGTGGACATACCATTTATGTTATTATTTACATGTTGTGCATGTTTTCTTTTGACATTCTCTGTGTCTTTCGCCATTGGCATATGGCAACAGTGTGATACCTGACGTTGGCAGCCTTCCGTTACTCCTATGTTATGTTTGGGTAAATGTAAACCATTTTTTTTGGTTTACATTGCCGCGTCTTATGTTACGCCTCGCGCCACTGGATCGCTATATGCCTTCATTTGCATGGTGCAACACCGCACATGGGGTGTTTAGCATACCTACGCCGGAGGCGGCACAGATCTGGCGCACGCCGTTAGTGCACGTGGAATTGGATCGTATCTGAATCGCTCGGCAGCCATATTTGGCGTTTTAACGCCTACGCTATGCGTCCGCCTGGTGCAGCGTTCATGAATCCCGGGGCAGATCTATCTCACTTATCCATTAAAAATAAATAAATGGAATGCTTTTGCAGGTAGAATATGTCAGGCCAGAATGATACAGTCATCTGAGCAGGTAACCACACCTTTTATTTATTTTTTTAATTATATAAAGATCTGCTGGAAAGTTATCTGCTCAGATTTTTTCTTTGCATAAAGCCGGCGCTATTTTACAAGTTGGAAAACTAAGCAACAGTGATGAGCATTTCTGCAACATTCTGAGGTTTACTGACAGGTGTTTTTGAGTTTCAGATTTCATACCCTACAGAAAATTCATACTGATGCAAGACCTACTGAACTTTATAAGTTTGTAAGAGCAGCATTTAAAAATTGTCCCCGGGATTCATGAAACTTGCGCCAGGCGCACGCATAGCGTAGGCGCTACAACGCCAGATATGGCCGCCGAGCGATTCAGGTACGATCCAATTCCACGTGCACTACCAGCGTGCACCTGAGTTGCGCCACCTCTGGCGTAGGTATGTTAAACACCCCATGTGCGGTGTTGCACCATGCAAATGAAGGCATATAGCGATCCACGAAGTGGCGCAGGCGTAGCATATAACGGCAATGTAAACCAAAAAAAACGGTTTACATATACCCAAACATGACATAGGAGTAACGGAAGGCTGTCAACGTCAGGTATCATACTGTTGCTACATGCCAATGGCGAAAGACACTGAGAATGTCAAAAGAAAACATGCACAAAATGTAAATAATGACATAAATGGTATGTCCGCAGAAACCACAGCAGAACCCCAGGACATGTCCGCAGAAGGTGCTAAACAATGAAATAATATGACAATGTCATAAAAGAGCAGTGTAATACACATCAGCTTCACAGCCACAATACACCATAGTATGCATGGAAAGCCACATCCACTGCGCAAGGGTTGCCAAAGAGTCGCGGCAGTGTTCGGCGCCGTAACTATGAATTAGTAGTCAATGCCATGCAAATGAGGCAGATAATACTGAATCGCAAAACCCCCGCCGGCGTAAGGCTGCACCAAACGGCGCAGCAGTAATACACCGAGGAGTGGCTCAGAGGGAATACATGTCAACCGCAGAGGGGTGTGCCACTGTAGGAGGAAGCACATTGGAGCCCAGCAAACATGGGATGTACAATGCACATTACAGCAGCAGGACCGGCGTGTGGGGAAATAGTTGAGCTGAGAGCACACAATGCGCGCAGAGATGCATGTGCACGAGGATGACTACGCCCCTAACCCAGTCATGTGACGCCCGCCCCGTCAACAACAACGGATACAGGAAGGTGATGCGGAGAATATGAGTAAATGCGGAAGCAGTGTAATTGGAGTCGTAATGAGCAATCAACACCAATCAACCCACGAAGGCCAATTGGTGGCAGCTGACAACTCTGCATGCAGAAACCCGCAAAATGGGATAGGGAGGCATATGAATGTAAAGAAAGTAGGGAGGTAGCAGAATGCAAAGAGTGAAGAACCAATACAGCACAGCCAAGTAGAGAGGTAGCATAACGGGCGGCAGACAAACGCATGATATGCCATGTCCCAGAAACTACATGACAGGGCTCTGCAGGATGCAAGCCAGGAAATAGTATGCGCAACGCAGAAACAGTAAGGTAAGGTCGAAAGCTAAACCAATGCAGGCAAGTGTAATGTAACACCAAAGGCAACAGCGCAGTGCCAATGGTAAAACACGGAAGATAATCCACAGATACGGCCGCATACACACCCTATGACATCACCGGTGTACAGCACAACAGTATAAAGTGTGAATGCACACAACACACAGCCGTATTCCCAAACGCCGCACTCTAGGTGTAAACACACAGGGAACTTTTAAAATGTATATGTTGGGTGCCGCCGTGGCCGTGATACATCAGCATGTGTCAAAGACAGACGGACTTGCGGAGGAGGGTGCCGACAACCACTGAGGCCCCAGAGCAGAAGGAGAGTGTTCAGACCAAGGGTAACCTACCAGGGGCTACAAGACCTGGAGATAGTAGAGCGTTACAGGGTGGACAGGGACACGTTACAGCAAATAGCGGAGCTGTGCCGCCACTGAGAACAAGAAACAACAGAGGGGAGCCCATCCCAGTGGACACAAAGGTATGTGTAAGCTTGCGAATACTGGCTACAGGTACCTTTCAAAGGCCAACCGGGATATAATGGGCATCTCACAGGCATCAGCATCCAGGGTACTACACCAGTTTCTGGATGCCATGTTACCATGCCCATGAGCATATATACTTCCCCAGATCTCAGAAGGAGTTATTAGCAATATGCGCCACTTCCACCGTGGCACAATACCGGAGGTACTGGGTGCGATAGACTGTACGCACATACAAATCAAGTCACCACCTGGGGAGCAGGGTAGACGCTACATAAACCGCAAGGGATTCCCTCCATCAATTGCCAGGTCGTGCAATGCGCAGGGCATTATCATGGATGTGTGTGCTGGCAGCCCTGGAAGCTACCACGACTCCCATATCTGGAATGCCTCACAGCTGTATCAGGTGTTCGCCAGGGGACATCACACAAGGCCACCTTGTGGGGATGCTGGCTATGCACTGGAGCCGTGGATGATGACTCCCATCAGAAATGCACACACACACATGCAAGAACGCCATAATGAGGCACACGCACAAACCAGAATAATCATAGAGCGTGTGTTTGGGATGCTGAAATCATGGTTCCGTGCTTGATACATCCGTGGAGCCCTGCAGTACTCTCCAGACACATGTGCCCACATATTCATAGTATGTGCCATGCTACATAATATGATCCTGCGGAAGCAGCTGCTGCAGGACATAATGGCGAAGGGCCACAAAGCCCACCACAACTGCCAAGGCCAGCACAGGCACAGAGGGTTCAGGGCCATGAACACACTGTGCCAGCCCCAGTAGGCAGACGGAGGCGCATCTAATATGCCTATGCCCTGGCAAAGAGGGAACGATAGCACATACGCTGACAGCGTGAGGCCCCATGGACTGACACCTCCCTACCTGCACACACAGTGAAATGGACGGCACACAAACATGGCCACCCTTAATGTGTACCGTATGGGTGGTCCCATGTGTGACTCCAACATAGGCAGCACCCAAACACTGCACACCCAACAGCCAGTGGAGCATGTAACGCCATCACCTTTAACCGTGCGGGTCCTACAGCAGATGGCGTTGCTGTATGCTGCCACGTCACGCAAGGTGTATACATATAGACATTTACATATGTGCATATACAGATATGGAGATAGATATAATTACACATAGAAATATATGTACACATATACATATATAAAGTACAACAGGTAAGACAGGGAATCAAAGGGATTCAAGGTGACAGAGAAGTAACACGCGATATCTGTACATAGTAAACATAGTGAACGACAACCTGAGTATCCGTGAGGGTTGACAGAACAGGAAGCCGCCACCCATGGAAAGGTCAACCCACCAAATGCATAATCGAAGTCGGATGATCGCCAGGCCACGGTACAGTAACAGTACATGTGCGGGTAATATTATGAGGATATGAGGGTGGAGGTAGACACCGCCGCCGGTGATGCGGGCCACGCAGGTACTGTGTGCAACCGTCCCTGTGACTGCCGCAGTATGTGTATGTGCGATGAGGGTGTCGTGTGTTCTGTGCGAGTGTAATGTGTGCCACTGTAAAATGTGTATGTTGGTGCCATGTGACAGGCGAGTGGAACAACATGTGTAGGCATACAGTATAGGAACCACAGGCGATGTACAGCAGTACCCAAAGTAGTACTGAGAGCCCTCCCTGGCTAGGGTGGTATGACGTATAACGATGCAAAGTGAAAATGTCCCAGAATGTACCACAGGAATATAGCCAACATGAAATGCAGAGGACGTATGTACAAATCATGACCGTATGTATGACACCAATATGTTAATTGCAAAACGATACGTCGGCAACGTTACACAGCAATAGTCATGCACCGCGGAAATACGCATGTGCTACCCCGGTACTGATCGTGGCTACGTATCGGCCTGTAAACACCGCTGTGTGTTCTACAAGTGTCAAACAAGCAATCGCCACCCGAATAGGTGGCAACCACTAGCATACAGGCCGTCCCAAGTACAGGACCACAATGACTGTAAATATCCGGGACAAAATGCCAAGGGATAGTCGTCATGTACGAACAACCGCAGATATACTACCGATGTGACGGAGGAATACATGCAGGAAGCACACATGCAGGCGATACCGACACCAGATGACATCAACACAACCTACACTCCCAGAACAACAGACAGGTAACTGCCAACTCCCCAGGCAGGGATGGAGCACACACACAAGCATACCGTGTATGTAGAAATGCAAGGCCCACAACCCGTACCCGTCACCCACAACCTCCGATATTCCCCATCGCACATATCAAAGGGATATAAGCCGCAATAGCAGCACAAACATACAGGCAGTCAGTGACAGCTGCATAACCGCAACATCTCGCGTGGGAAACACTATCAGCAGCGGATGCATACCTGCATCCGTTGTTTAAAGGAATACAACAGCTATGTTACACATCCGAATGCAAAACGCCATCAACAGACACCGCCAGGACAGGGACACCCACATGTCGAAAATAATACCATACCCAACACACACAATCCATGGCTAACACCACTGCGAAATATACCTGATGCCACACATAGCGGCTGCAGTTACACATAACATAACACAATACAGACCATCTCCATGAAGATAGTGCAAATAACCAACGCCCAGGCGAGGAATGCAACCATGCCCTAGTTACGACGCGTAATGTACGAATGGAGTAGATGCACAGGTGATATGCGCACAAGTACACACCCAGGAACAGCTATTGGTGTGATGAACCCACATGTCGCAGGTGACGACGGATATAAGGATGACTCCTATGATATTCAAACCGTTTGCTCATACCGAACTACAAATAAAACACGGATAGAGTGAGACAATGCAATAGCAAGACACGCAACGAAAAACGGAAGGAAACACAGTAAAGGTATGTAGAACCCACGATATGTACTGGTGTGTAACGCATGATGTGTATGACAAAGCTGCACTGTATGTGAATGGTGTTTGTAAGTAAGGATACTTGTCCATAATGCAGAGAGTGGTGAAAGGTGGTTATGTAGTGCTATCCCGCTGAGCATACCAATGACTGTGGACACCGTGTGCACAGCAGTGGGACATCATGTACTTAGCCGTGATAACACAAGGGCTGCCGCAGGGGGGCATAACACAGAACAATGCCACACCCCACGCCGATGCTGGCAGTGGATGTCCAACAAGGAAATGCCACAGCAGGGGATAGGACATGTATGTATACTGTCGCAGAACACATGTGCATGGGCATATACCGTTGATGTCATACATAATGTGCGCACGACGTGCAAGTATGCCTCGCAGTAGGGGTTACTATGTCAACTATGTGTAATGTAAAGCTGTCATGGGGATATGACAGACATCATACACAGTATCACAGGCATATCATGCATAATGGAGTTATGGCCTATTGGTATGTACAATAACAGGATACGTATGGCCTGTACATATGGGACAGAGTAGTAGCATAATAGCCATCCGAAATGGAAGGAACATCAAGTAACCATGGCCAAACGATCTGTAGCAGGTGGAATGTGTGCAACAATGAAGTCCGGCAGGTCCATGTGTAAACACATGTGCAGTGTACACAGTAGTGTCACCTCCCCATGGTAGTGTCCACTGAACAGCAGAGGTGGGTGTCAACTGCATGTCTACACAGTACTGCTGCTGTGGTGGTACCATGACTATGTGTCACTCTATCAGCAAGGAAGCTATCACATGAACAGTGCCACAGTGTGTCTCTGTGGGATGTGCACAGGACCTATGTTCCACAGCATGGTGTGTGTTGTATCTGTGGAAGTAACACAGAAGCCCAGGCCATGCAATGTGGCATGTGTGCACATATGCATGAGTGCTCCATTCACCCTGCCCACTGCAATTGCCATGTATGAGTACTACATGAATCAGTAATGCGGAGGGCATGGCCCATGTCAGAGTAGATGACACCCCTGTGTATGTGGTATGTAGATGTGTACAGATGTGTTACCCGTCTGTCAGCCGCATATGTAAACTGTCTGAGCTTGGTACACATCATGGCATGATAATGCCGTACATGTAAAGTCGTGAGCCGTTGTGGAAGGTACACCACCTAATGTGTTATTGTAACCCTGCCCGAGTGTGGATGTGTGTATGGCACAGGTACAATGGCTACCTATGTACCAGCAACACACACAGTACAGATATGTGTGGCCCTGCAGATGTGTACCCATGCCACAGTGGAATATGGCAACCACAGCACCATGTGGGGCATGTGTGTACAGCAACCATGTACAATGTGATATGCATGTATGGGGACAGTATCCATGTGATACTCAGTGGATGACTGTTGCTATGCAAAGGTGATGTGCATGCACCATGTGTGATGCATCCTGATGCAATGACACCCACATGATGTATCTGCCACACCGACACCCATACGGTTGTAATCAGTATGAGCTGGTGGAGCTACAATGGTGCCAGGTATGTAGATGTGGGATATCTAGGCATGGACAGTACTCTGTGACAGCATGTTGTGTATGTAAGCAAATAGTGAACATGAGGGGCCCCATGACTGAGGACTGTGTAATGCCACATGTACCTGACATGTAGTAGGTAGCATGATATGCTTGCACCACTGTGTGTCCTGTCCAGGAGTCATATAGCCTAACATCCTGAGACACA